>NC_091125.1:29794061-30105311 GCF_040183065.1 Periplaneta americana
ACTTCTCAGGCAAATCTAAAAATTAACATGGATACAGTTTTAATAATTTCTCTTCCCTTTATCTATTGAATCAGTGCTGGCCATCCCTGAATATAGCTCGAACAAGCGGCATATACCGCCTGTTTCGTCTGTCTCTTTCCTTTCCGCTGTAAAGCGCTCAGGCTCTCCTGGGCTGTAAAGCGCGCGCTTGCTCCTGTGGGCATCAATTGACATGCCTGGCTTACGCCAGTCTGGACATGGGGAATATTGTAGCATATTGAGAAAGATTAAATATTGATTAGGAATTTTTAATAAAACTTTTAGGCCCAATTGTATAAAACTCCCTGACTAAAGATCAACTTTGATCGAAGATCGAAAAGTAAACCGAGTTCAGACACTTCTATTGTATAAAACTTTTCTGCGATCAAATTACCTTGGTTCAAATGCAATCTAAGTTCACGTGAAAAGGATTTGGCAACATCGCATAAACAGGTGAAATATGTGATGCGCGGATCATGTTATACAGGTTTGTTCAGTGTTGCCAATCTAGCGATTTTAACTCTTTTTCAACAACAATTTCTTTTAACTTTTATATTGCTTAAATAGGGATTTAGTGACCTTTTTAGCACCCTATAATGACAAAATTTAATCTTTCTTTGTTGATAATGAGAAATCTAGCGACTTTACAACTACTTTTTCGCGACTTTCCGTATTACACTCTGTTGGAGACACTTTTTTTTTTTTTTTTGCAATGTAAATAATGGCGGACAATAAGAAGAAGGTTGACTGTTCTCCAAGTTGTTATCATGTTATGGTGTTTTATACTGCTAAACATAATAAAGCTTTATAAAACGACAATTTTCGTTTAGTAATACAGTTAATTGAACATTTATGAATGTACCTATCGTATCCATTAATAATTAATGGTTGTTATAAACATAATATAATTATAGGTTACCGGTATGTTATTTGATACTGCTGAACACGATAGAGCCTTATAAAATATAAGAATGTTTGTGTATTAAGGCAATAAATTGAAAGAAATATATATAAATGTACCTAACATATCTATTAATATTAATAATAATGGATATTTTATTTGCACAATCTGTCACTCGTATATTTCAAACAGAAAAGAAATAACTTAACTTGGATCATCTAACTTAATCGGAGAAATTTCTTCAGTCAAAGTTGACTTTAGTTTGAGACACAGTAATCTCAGATTAGACTTTATACAACACAAAATTCCAAGTTCAGCTGAAACAAGGATCAATTTAACCTCTGATCTAAGATTAAATGGTTTATACAATCGGGCCTTAGAGTCCAAAATACAAAAATGTAGCCTACTATCCACGTATAAAAATAATCTTCTAGTAATAATAATAATAATAATAATAATAATAATAATAATAATAATAAATTGTGTTGAAGTAGACGTCGTTTAACAATAAGAAAAGTTGGGTTTCGCTACAAAATGAAGATGGGAATAATCTTTGCTATACATACTAGTAGCTGACTTATATGACTTCGCGAAGTGGCCCAAGCAATGCTGTGTATGATGGGCACAATTTACAGTAAAGTAAATACTTTATTGGTGTTTGTCATGTAAGAGGTTATCAGTGCAGGGTTCTCTTCCGCTTATTTGCTTAGGCTGTACAGACATACTCATGTACTTTCAGAGGGATAGGGCGACCTCCAAGTTACATTAGTTGATTAGTAAGCGATGTTTGGAAGCTCTAAGATTAGGAAGGTCGGTAAATACGGATCCGCTCTCTACATGTTGTAATTGAACAGTAAGAAATGAAGAGAACTCGGCGCATCCTGTGCTATCACTTTTCTCCTAATTTATTAGCATAGTCTGAGAAGCCAGCATGGACAGTGCTTTGTCACCGCCGAATGCTATCAAGAGAATTGTATTTACACTCTACACTGAATTAAATGACGAGCTTTCTGAATTAGGCCTACGACCGCTCTTTGATATCTAAGCTTTGAAGTCCCTCTCTTTGATTTCGAATGGCTGTGCCATCTGCTTCCAATACGGAGTCCTTCCAATAACACAAAAAGTACTTCTTTATCGTATTGTAGTCACAAGGAATTGTTGATTGTATGACTCCAACCTTATAATCCTCCTTTCTTTCTCGGGCATTGTTAGAGTTTAATCTTTTGCAGCTTAATCTTGATCGATGTACAGCTATTCCAGTTGTTACTGACTTTTCCCAAATTTTGTTATCACAATCATCTTAAAAGAGTCAGCATCATTTTACAGAAAACAAGTTGTTTGAGTAAATTTTATTATTATTGCAGAAAACAAAGAAAAGATTCCCTTCAGAGATGTTACAAGATGTTTGAACTCACTTCGCAACTTAACAAAATGTGTAAAACTCAGGTCTCTGCTTCAAGTAAAAAGAGATTCATTCTCAAGTGTCCATGTGAAAGCTATGCAAATCTCACGGCATCCATTTTGTTCACAAAAACATAATCGGCAAATATTTTAGAGGTGTTTCTTCCATGTCACGGATGTTACAGATGAGTAAATGTCCTTCATTTTTCAAGTTTCAAAACAACTGTGATATTTCTAAATCAAAATATTCACTTGAACTGTAAGATTGCTAATTGTTATTAGCCCAAACTACTTAAAATAAATGATAGAAGGAATATAGTACAGAGTAAAAGTTTCTTGATCATGGAACTTTGGAATTAACAGTGCAGGCTTTAAATATATTTCTTAAAAAAAAAAAACAGCTCCTTGAAAAACATTCATTAACAGGTGATCTCTCTATGAGTAAATGCTGAAAACTTTAGGGAAAAAAAGTACCTATTACTGGACCAAGACCACTTAGATTTAATGTCATAAAACTTGTAAAATATTTTCCTTTTGAAAGTAAAACATTAAAATATTTAAATTTAGAGTCTTATCTATATCTTACATTGATACTAAACAAATATTTTTGAAAAAAAAAAATCATTGGCATTCCCAGTTTGCCTGGAATAGCTGAGTAGCAGTGTCATTAAATAATCTACTATCAGGTCTTGCAAACACACTAAACAAGAAATAGTATATTTAAGCGGAAGAGATTAAATAAATCAGGAAAGTTGACTTTGTAGTTATTTAGCGAATTGGATTCTCAGCAAGAATACTTAAAAAAACGTCTTACCAGCCCATCACAGTTATTAGGAAGCGGAAGTTCAGGTTGAAAACAGTAAAGTTCATTAGACTTCAACTATATTGCTAGAGAACTCGGAGAGTCCTTGACACGGCAGTCTTACGTTTAAATAAATCTTGAATTCTTAAGAATCATCGCGTTCAAGAACAGTTGAACCTGACCGAAATAAGTACCGGTACCGATATTTGGAAGATGCAAATTGAAAGTTAGGACGTGTTTAATTATTTTCAAGGTTCAGTACACACACACGAAGCAGTTGAACAAGTGAACTGCTTCAAATGCTTGGAGTGTACTATAAGTAGTAGGCCTATCCTGAGATGCTGCCAGGAAGTTAAAAGCAGGTTAGCAATGACAGAGAACGTTTTTAGTAGGAAACGGAGAATTTTCTGCGGATCTTTGGGAAAAGAACTAAGAAAGACACTAAAGAAGTGCTTTGTGTGGAGTGTGGCATTGTATAGGCCGACGAAGTGAAGAGCAATTACTGCAAGCGTCTTAAATGTGGACATGGAGAAGAACTGAAAGGGTCAGAGCCATAGTGGCCAAGCGCCATACATTAAAAACGGAGAAAACAAGGGTTAAAATTTAGTGCTTACCATAATTCAATGAAACATATAGCAAATAATATAAAATGTGCACATTAAAACTAAATTATATGTCAGTCTTCATTAAATTATGGTATTCACTTAACTTTAACCCTTGCTTTCTCCGTTTTTAATAAATGGCGCTTGGCCCACTATGGCTCTGAACCCTTCAATTGAGCGTGTGAAATGGACAGACAAAATAAGAAATTAATAAGGCTAGAAAGAGTGGGTGAAGAAAGAACAATTCTGAAGCTGATCAGGAAGAGAAAAAGAAATTTACTGGGTCACTGGCTAAGAATAAACTACCTACTGAAGGATGCACTGAAAGAAATGGTGAATGGGAGGAAATTTCGGGGCAGAAGAAGATATCAGAATATACAGTAGAAACATTAAGATAAGTAGATGGATCGCATGCAGAGGCTAAGAGAAAGACGGAAAAGAAGGAAGGTTGGAGAATGCTTAGTTTGCAGTGAAAGACTTGGCTTGGGTAGAAAACTATAAATGAATACAGCCAGAACTCGGTGGAGAAAGTGGTTATAAAGTAGGCCTACTCTGTATTATGCTGGACATGTTACAAATTTTTGACATACCTTTGTCTTTGATGAAAAATTTCGTTCCTTAAAAGAGTGTAATTTCTTCGTCGTCGTCGTCATCGTCATCATCATCATCATCATCATTATCATTATCATGACAACTTTTATAAAACAATTTCAGTGGTCCAACCAAAACTATAATAATTATATTCTAAATACTGTAATAGAAACTATAAATTCCCAACGCCCTGAAATAAATAGAACATGTGTCACAGTCAATAAATGAAGCACAAGAGGGAACAGTTAATGAAAGTGTGAAAAATAAATTAATACTTGATCTACAAAAAAACAAAATATATGCAAAAATGTGTAGTATCAAGAATACATTACCTATTCAGGAACGATCATATAATATAAACAACTGCGATATCGCATTTTTCTGTTCTCGCTTACAACATCGTTCGATGTTGAGATAAGTTTTATCAACATAAGTTCTGTCTATATGCTAACCACAGTATGCAATTTTCTTCGTATACATATAGAATGTAGGCTGCAGTGTTATCATTGTACCTAGTGCATATATAAAACAAGAGAGGTGTACAGAAAAGGGTAAAAGTGCAACAATGTAAACGTGATTTATATAAATTATTGTAACTTAAACTCGTATCCACGTTAAATGAACTACATAGCACCCTGCAAATAGTTACAAATACGTTTTTAATTTGCATCCTTTAAGTAGTCTGTATATTTAGTCAGGTTGAACTGATCATGAACCCAAAGACATTTATCTATGTACCAAATTTAGTGCCAAAGTAGCCTGCCTAACTTGACAAAGTATACCTAACAAAATGTATTTATTTATTTACTTATTTATTTATATCAGTCTTCGGACACTGAAATAATAGTATAATAGACATTGTCAAGTACAAGAGTTAAAAAAAAAAAGAGTTAAAAAATTCTTTTACATGACAAAAAGACTTGCTAATGAGCCAAATAAAGATAACATTCATAAATTCACCACTGCTGAAAGTAAATAAATGTGCGTATTTTATTAGTTACGTTGATTACCAAAATAATAATAGTAATGATTTTAAATAGTAAAACGAGGACATAAACATAAATTTAGGGTACATAAATATAAGTATAAATAATTGAAATTATGTGTTGTTATATAAATTATATTTGAAAAATTGGATAGATGAATTAAGATTCAAAAGAGCAAAATTTCTACAGATTGTTCTAGGTAACTTAAATTACTCACAAAATTAAAAAAAAAAAGTATATATATATATATATATATATATATATATATATATATATATTTTGTTATAGTTCCTTGACTGTCACTGAATAGGCCCATAATTTCAGTTGTCTCTGAACGATGACAACTTTGAAAGAAGACAGATGTTTGCTCACGAATTTTCTTGTTCTCTTTGTGTACTTCCAAAGGCTGGTCACTGTGGTCTGAAATCGTATGGTGTTTGTTTACACGTAAGACTGTTGTGTCGCTTTTTCTACAGTCAATATGTCCACACCTGTGGAGTAACGGTTAGCGAGTCTAGCCGCGAAACCACGTGGCCCGGGTTCGATTCCCGGCCGGGGCAAGTTACCTGGTTGAGGTTTTTCCGGGGTTTTCCGTCAACCCAATACGAGCAAATGCTGGGTAAATTTCGATGTTGGACTCCGGACTCATTTCACGTCATTATCACCTTCATCTCATTCAGACGCTAAATAACCTAAGCGTCGTAAAATAACCTACTAAAAACAGTCACTTTACAGTTTACAATCTGAACGCTCTGTAATAATCATGATCAAAATCAGTTATACAATTTTTTGTATTGGTTAGAGGTAGATTGTTCTGTCTTTAAAATAAATAAATTGTTCGCTTCAAATGTTTATCTATGAACTACTTTTAAATTTAATAATAACATAGTTCTACGAAATTTCATTAGTATAACTGTAAGTTTTATTTTCTAAATAGTGCCGTACACATAATCAGTACAATATAATTGCAAATAATTTTATAGAGCATACTGAATAAGCTTCTTATTTGACCGGACAAATCAATAGAATATAGATTAATAGGCAAATAGAAAAATAAACGAAGCTATAATTTTGTTGTTACTAACAAAATCTTTTTATTATTATATTTGTGCTAAATTGTACACAGTGAAAAATCTTTACGGACCCTTAGATGTGACCTTGAAATTCTTTAATATATAAAAGTATTTCGTTGGCTTGGTTTACGACTGACGAGTTCTTTTGTTGTCAGGGCTGCTCCAAAATTGGTGTTCTAAAATGTACCAACTTTCTTATGTTAAAAACCTATAAGATTTTTTATGTTCAGAGCAAGCATACTTTGCATGTTATTAGCCCTGTCTTTAAAAAGTAATAAAAGAATGAAGCATAAACACGTATAGTGTATTGTAAATTTTATTTTAAAAATAAGAATCCTAATTTATCACCCAATATTTCTCTCACATAATAAGTACAAATAAGGAAATACTATATATTTATGTTGATTTTTATAGCTCTGAATTTGGCAGACGTGCATAGGACAGTTTCTTTTACACAATACACAAAGTGTCACAAATATGGGGGATCTGATTCTCATTCTCCGTTGTGTTCAGTAGCCTCGCACTCTGGATTCTGATTCTACAGGCTGGTTAAAAAAATCGTCCTCGGTTTAGAGAAACGAAATGTAACTTGTTTAATTAAATATGTAATAGTCTCCATGAAACCAAACATTGCATTTTAACATAGTGAGTTAAAACAGATCTTTAAATTACAATTAGAAATTAACAACATTTCTAACTATGCAGTGCATTGAGAAGAAAGTACCAGGTTCTTCCCGGAAGTAAATCGTTGTCGGAGCGTCGTGCCGACCACATCATTTTGTTTCGGTGACCAGATCATGAAAGCATGGAGCTCTGCTTTCATGCTCATGATTCTACATTGCGTCTAAGGGGATACCTTTACCTCTATATTTATATCTATGTTTACTCTTCCCTTTAGGAGTGGATGTTGGGTAAGGAGCCGTAGAAATGAAAACAATTCTCCGAAGTGAAATTTCCTTGTATAGGTCATTCGTTCTCATAAAACCAAATGCATACGTACGCCGTAGCACGGTGGTGGGGATAAGTGAGCTAGCTAGCTACAAGTGGAAGCAAAGCGAGGGAGGGAAGCATCCCAATTCACTTCATTCTGCCCTTCGCATGAAAGAAGGTTTCAGGAGATAACGAATGGTTGAGTGGAAGAGAAGACCTTATGGCCTTAACTCTGCCAGTATAAATAAATCCTTTAAATAAATAAATAAACCATATATATGGAAGTTCACCGATACAAAATATCACATTAGAAAGGAAGATATAGGAAAGGAATTAAATCTGGAATCTACTGTATTAATGAGCGAACAATAGACGACAAACAGAAATTGAATGAATATCTTCAGAGAATGAACTGACATCGTCTCTCAAATCACATTTGGAGTGCCAGCCAAAAGAAGAAATTTGAGAAGTTCAGAAGAGTGATGGAATATTAAACCATAATCGAGCGTGTGGCCTGATTATTTTCGTATCATTGCTAAGTAGAAGTAAAGAGATAGAGAAACATAGACTACCGGAAGGAACATGCAGCATCCCTAAGAACTTCAAACCAACTAGGCTTTTTTGCATCAGTGATGGAAAAAATTGCGTGCCGAGTGTGCTGTCTGGATAAGCCGGTTGTCATCTGTCACATCACGCATTCCTCTCCATTCATAAAAACCGTATCCCACACCTTCAGTTGTTGATCTGTCGTACCTAAGAGATTCGTGTGAATTGTCATGTTCCCGTGAAGATAGGAAGAACCTGGGCGACATCAATGCCCTTTATGCAGACCTATGAGTTGTCTGAATCCTCAGTCACTATCATCTAACAATCTTTGGACAAACCACGAAGAACAGTCGCCACGGCAGACGATGAATTCGGCGTCACGGAAACATAAGTGGTGCCCTATTTTTTTCAAACGGAGATTGAAATGAAAGGGAAATTGTGGAGAGTGTGGGTAGAATAACGAGGGACAAACGGGAAAATCCCGAGAAAGACCCTCACAAACTTGACTTGTACGACGTCGCCAAAATTTAAATTCAGTTTCGCGGTCAACGTAAGCTAGCGTTCTGCCAACTGATCTACCAAGCTGCTCATTTCTGAGTAATTCCGTTTATTTATATTGCCTAGCATAATTTTATGTTCGTAGGTCTCCAAGCAGTGATGAAAAACTGATTTTGAAAATAGTGGTGGTGGTGGTGATGACCGTCATATACTGCTAAAATATATTTATAAATTGTAATAATTAATGTATTGATCAGATTTTTTTGTATTCGACAGATATTGGAGAAAAAATGGGAGTATAAGGGCACAGTACGTCAGTTATTCATAGATTTCAAAAAGGCGTATGACTCGGTTAAGAGAGAAGTTTTATATAGTATTCTTATTGAATTTGGTATTCCCAAGAAACTAGTTCGATTAATTAAAATGTGTCTTAGTGAAACTTACAGCAGAGTCCGTATAGGCCAGTTTCTATCTGATGCTTTTCCAATTCACTGCGGGCTAAAGCAGGGAGATGCACTATCACCTTTACTTTTTAACTTCGCTCTAGAATATGCCATTAGGAAAGTACAGGATAACACAGAGGGTTTGGAATTGAACGGGTTACATCAGCTTCTTGTCTATGCGGATGACGTGAATATGTTAGGAGAAAATCCACAAACGATTAGGGGAAACGCGGAAATTCTAGTTGAAGCAAGTAAAGCGATTGGGTTGGAAGTAAATCCCGAAAAGACTAAGTATATGATTATGTCTCGTGATCAGAATATACTACGAAATGGAACTATAAAAATTGGAGATTTATCCTTCGAAGAGGTGGAAAAATTCAAATATCTTGGATCAACAATAACAAAAATAAATGACACTCGGGAGGAAATTAAACGCAGAATAAATATGGGAAATGCATGTTATTATTCGGTTGAGAAGCTTTTATCATCTAGTCTTCTGTCAAAAAATCTGAAAGTTAGAATTTATAAAACAGTTATATTACCGGTTGTTCTGTATGGTTGTGAAACTTGGACTCTCACTTTGAGAGAGGAACAGAGATTAAGGGTATTTGAGAATAAGGTTCTTAGGAAAATATTTGGTGCTAAGAGGGATGAAGTTACAGGAGAATGGAGAAAGTTACACAACACAGAGCTGCACGCATTGTATACTTCACCTGACATAATTAGGACCATAAAATCCAGACGTTTGAGATGGGCAGGGCATGTAGCACTTATGGGCGAATCCAGAAATGCATATAGAGTGTTAGTTGGAAGGCCGGAGGGCAAAAGACCTTTGGGGAGGCCGAGACGTAGACGGGAAGATAATATTAAAATGGATTTGAGGGAGGTAGGATACGATGGTAGAGACTGGATTAATATTGCTCAGGATAGTGATCAATGGCGGGCTTATGTGAGGGCGGCAATGAACCTCCGGGTTCCTTAAAAACCAGTAAATAAGTAAGTAAGTAATAATTAATGTACCGGTAGGTCGATAAGAATAAGAACAGAACGGAAAGTACAATGACGAATACTGCCATATTGCTAAGGAGTTCTGCTAATCCTTGTCTCAAAGAGTAAGGAAAGAAAGGATCTCGAATATGCATTGATGACATTTATTATTATTATTATTGTTATTATTATTATTATTAGTGCGTATGTGAGGTAGCGTACGCACTGCCCATTCAAGCGGTCAGTGGTACGATACCCGTGATGGGCAATTGAAGAAATTTTCTTTCGTCTGAAGGACTGGGTGGTTGTCCGTTGTTTTTCTATTGTCTTGCGATGTCTCTGCAGTGATCCTATGTCATTCTAACCCGACCACATCCAGGGAGAAACGAATTGTGTGGTTTTGTCTAGTGTCAATTCACAGAAAATACCCTCCCTCTCCTACACCGCATAGGTGTTTAAGTCGGTTAAAAAGGAAAACAAATAATTGGCTTATTTCACGACGCTTTATCAACTGTTATGGTTATCTAGCGTGTGAATGAAATGAAAGCGATAATGTCAGCGAAATGAGTCCATGGTCCAGCGCCGAAAGTTACCGAGCATTTGCTATTAATGAGTTGAAGGAAGACCTCTGAAAAAACCTCAACCAGGTAACTTGTCCCAATCGGGATTTGAACGCAGGCACGCTCGTTTCACAGTCAGGCATGCTAATCGTTACTCCACAGCGGTGGACTTAAACAGGAAAAGAGGAAGAAGAAAATCATAAATAATCAATGTGATGACACAGAAAATGAATTTTGAAATTTTTAAATAATTACTTTTTCAAGAATCCCTGACGCCAAAAGTCGTTTCGAAATGTCGTATGTATATCAAGTTCACCACCCGTCACACAAGCTCTACAGTAGGCCCTTGATCAAGAAAAAAGTATTCTTCGACGTAGGTACATGGTAGGGGAATCTGTCATTAAATACAAAGTTTGCGGGTTCAAAACAAGACGAGATAGATGAACATTTAAGGTGAAACGAAGTGACACGGAAAGCAACTTTTTTAATTTTTGATGGCATGCAGACAAAATTTTCCGATCAGAGGTTCCTCTTCCCACCTACTTTCTTACTTTGCGGGTCATCAACCTCTCAATTATAGTAGCGACGCTGTTATTCCCGGCGTGACTCCTCTCTTTGCTGACGTCTTAGGAAGTGAAGGCTCTATAAAGTCTAGGTAGGTAGTATCGTTCGCAATTTTTGTTCTTTCGTTGCCGAGCTACCAGACGAGGAATCTATTTGCACACCGTTAAACATTATCATGTCGTAGCTCCAATGATAATAAATCAAACGTACTGTAATTCAGCAAATAATTGAGCAGCAAATAACGTCCTCGTGTGCTTTCTGCGAAAGCAAACGAAAGAGCCAAAATGGCGGGCGATTATATTAAGTATTAATCGAGCCTTAGGAAATGCATAACGTCATCATCAGCGAATCACAAGACGCACACGTTTAAATATAGCCGACCTGCAATGTGATTGGCTGCCGGAAATAGGAGCGACGGACTATAGATTGCAGGACTACGTCCCGTGAAATTCTAGTCTTCTGTCAATGAAGTTAGAAATCAGCAGACAGCGGATTTTCGGTCCCTACACAGCCACAAGACGTCACGTCCTTTGGTGTACGGAGGGAGCGGTAGCAATGAGTTCAATAAACTCCCTGTAATTGACGTAGGCTACACCTAACGTTCAGCATAGGGACCAAAAATCCGGGCGCATATGAATTGAGCACAATATACCTGAACAACCCTTATTTCTTATTGGAGTAGAGCACAAACAATCTGAAATCATTCATTCGCGTTGAGCAGAAACAATTATTCGACACATTTTCCTTCTCATTCTCTACAGACTTAGACTGACAACATTGGTATGGTCACAAATATTGGTTAAAATCATGCAACTATTTAAATTTAAAAAAAAATTGCAGTGATAGGCTGCTCGTTTTACATAATCTAATCGAGAAATTACTTCTGTTTTATATTTCAACAATTCATCTGTAAAAATAATTCGTTTTTTTTATGTCTCATCGGCGGTTTTCTTTTGGCGATTGCAGCTTCTTATGTTTTAACTCTGCACTTCACATTGAAAACATGACCTTATTGGACTAAAGACACAATTTAATTTGAACAGTATCCTTCTTCACTCTTTGTAACATTCGATTGTTGCGTAAAGGTATAGTAGGCCTACCAACGTAGGTTCAACAAACTGCTTCACAACGTGCCAACAGTTTCGCACTCTAGGCCTGTGGAAGGGGGGAATGTAGGCACTCTATGCATTTGTGCTCTTCTCGTAGAATCGTTTCTATTGTTGTTTGTGCTCAGCTAGAATGGCATCTATGTAAGCGCAGATAGTGATTTCTGGCCATTGTGCTCAACACGTATCTACCCGAAAATCAGCTGTCTGGTAATCACAAGCGCAATACGCTAATGGGCTGTAATGTGTACGGAGTTTTAGGAGTTTGCCATTATCATTAATTCTGAAGACCATATCATTCAGTTAAAATATAGTAATTCGACTATATGAATATAAATATTTAACTCAGATTTGCAACAAATTAAACTGCGACTATTATTACATCTTACTGATAGGTCTTTAGTCACCAATTCATAATGGAGCCTATATTGTACAGTGAGAAATGTTACATACTTTTCTGAGTTACTAAGGCCACAAAACTATGTTACCGGTATTTTCTATGTAACGTGTTTTTCCTTCGTGTAGTTCCGAGGGTCTTGGAGATATCTTGTCGATCATTACAATGGTTTGTTCACATTTTTCATTCCAGTTGTCGTGTTCCTAAGGGTGTACTCATATGCAAGAGTTACCATTAATCTTGTAATATGAGTAACGTGTAATGAAAGTTTAATACGTAAGCAAAGGGTGTAACAAACACATCAGATTACTTCATTTGTTAAAAAATGGTGTTTGCACCTAACAATGATAGTATGATAGTATAATAATGGGTGTGACAAATTACTTTATAATTTCAAAGAGGGTGACGATTAAGATACTAACCTATTGTCCGCGCAACTTATCTAGGCACTTGGGTTCCCTAGTGCTCTCTCGCTGCCCCTCTCCTTCCCTCTCCTGCCACGCTACCGCTACAAGCAACCTCGCTGCACCCCGCTACCCCGCTCTTTTAGCTGCCCAGATAAGTTGCGCGAACAGTAGGATGTTTAAATGTTACGTTTTATTTAACGACGCTCGCAACTGCAGAGGTTATATCAGCGTCGCCGGATGTGCAGGAATTTTGTCCCGCAGGAGTTCTTTTACATGCCAGTAAATCTACTGACATGAGCCTGTCACATTTAAGCACACTTAAATGCCATCGACCTGGCCCGGGATCGAAGCCGCAACCTTGAGCATAGAAGGCCAGCGCTATACCAACTTGCCAACCAGGTCGACTGCGAACAGTAGGTTTCATCTAAGAATGACAGGACTGCGAGAACTGTCAACGGTATTTGGCTCCTTGTAACCAACTATTTCCGTTACTTTACGAGTAAAGGCTGGTTCACAATAAACCGGGAACGGAAACTACAATGAGAACGAGAACGGAAATATTTTTTTATTTTAGTAGGTTATTTTACGACGCTTTATCAACATCTTAGATTATTTAGCGTCTGAATGATATGAAGGTGATAATGCCGGTGAAATGAATCAGGGCCCAGCGCCGATAGTTATTCAGGATTTGCTCATAATGATTTGAGGGAAAACCCCGTAAAAACCTCAACCAGTAACTTGCCCGACCGGGAATTGAACCCGGGCCACCTGGTTTCGCGGCCAGACGCGCTAACAGTTACTGCACAGGTGTGGACGAAATATTATTAAAATAAATGTATTTAAATGCATTTATTTTAACATTATTTCCGTTCTCGTTCTCGTCGTTTCCTTTCTCGGTTTATTGCTATTAAGATCCACTGCCTCGCATTGACACGATAATATACCGATAGGTGATCGCATAACTTTTTTTTAATGTTATGTTTTCGTCTCATTGCTATTCATCATAATCATTATTTTTGTTATTATGCAGATCTGATGTTACATGCGCTCTGTGATTGTAAGAATGATGTTTAGTTAAGTATTTCGCCAATATGGCCGAACACTTGTTTGAATTATTTACGTCTTGTGCCTAACATAACATAAAATTAAAACGTTTCATAAATGAAAGCAGATAATTGAATTTGTTTATTTTGGCAGATTCGTAGGAGATATTCATAGAATCAGCTAGGGCTGAGTCACTCATACTCCATCAATTCAACTACATTTCACACTTCATATATTATACATACACCTTCGAAGATCAAAAGAATTGCTTCTTCATTTTTAATATAGCAATTTAATATGAACTTTTATCTTTATTACACGTGTAAGAAATTTTAAGATATCTATAAGATTGACCAAGTTATACATTAAAATGTTTCGCCATGCAAACACAATATCAGCCAGTACTCTATAAGCCTAGCGCTCATTTTTTTAAAACTGTATTTTTCAAAACTTTTTAATTAATATCTTGCATGGCCCTTTTTCTTAGTAAGATCAATAAACTGTAGCGCAATCTTTATCATACGTTGTACAGTCAACTGTCATCACTTATGAGGCAACTTGGTCAGGGGATAATGGTATAGGGTAGCCAGTTTCTTTCCCCCTTCATTGCATACATCGCCGATTAGGTACGGATTATACTAGTCAGACTTCAGCTGCATACAAACAACTGTTCTTCTTCTGACACATATCGTCAAGTGAGATGTACTGCCTGATAATAGATATACATATCAGCCAAAACCTCAATCAGAGGTACTTTATCATATCTTAAATATAAATTAGAAACCAAAAATAAAAATAAAAACTTTATTAAAAATTAAATATACGAAGAAAAAATTGGAGCGCAGATATATATTCTAACCACTGAGCTAGGGTTTCCTAATACGAATGTTATCTTTAAGGGATTAGGTACAGCTTAAAAAAATTGAATATTCAAAATATTTTTTGTTTAATGCACAAATTATTCCAGTATATTTTACTGAAAGAAATGTCAATATTTGCAATAACTTTTGAGTTATGATTTAAAAGGCAGAATGCTGCAACCTCAGTCTCTTCTGATAGAGGATAGGTCACGCCCACTCTAATTTGTTTTTGGAAGCAATATTTTTCATACCAGTTGATGAAGAATTTGGAGATTAAATTTCTCATACCGGTAACCATCAGTTTCCCCGATAACTCAAAAACTATCCAACATTCTGTGATTATTTTTTTGTATGTATTTATGTATGTTATATCTATTGAATGATGCAATATCACGACTCTGTTTTGGATAGATTTTCTGATAAAAATAAAATCATTTAAAAAGTGGTAAAATATCAGTATGTTGCTTTAACGCAGAATAAAAAATATTATTCACTGAATAATGTAGTTGAAAGAGCATGATATTGCAAACATGAGTTTCAGCAATAAAATAAAAGAGAGAGAACGTAAAAAAGTTGAAAAGTGTTTGTGTTACAAGAGAAACGCTTCATCACTGCACAGTGAACTGTCACCACCATGGATTTTGAAAAAATATGTAAATACATTTTTTTATATCGTAAAAATATATTTTTTTCATTTAGCAGAAGGACACTGTTTTACACCTACTAATTTTCATTATTGTACAAGTTACAGTAATGCAGGGAAAAAAATGTTGAATACTTTCAAAATTTTACTGCCGCAAGTTGTACCTAACCCCTTAAGGCAAAATAAGATTTACCAAAGAGTATTAAAAATCTTGGGAGTAATTTTTGAAGGGCAGTTTCGTACAAATCGCAGAATGAAATTTTGAATATTCACAATTAAAAAAAAAAAATTATGTGGGCTTTTTTTTCTTTCCTTTTAGATTGGAGAGAAATTTTCATTAAGCATATAAAATTTGGTGAAAATAGGGCTTAAGAATGTGATGGAATAAAATATATAAAACATATAAATGTTTAATGGTGAAAGGTGTACGTAACCCTTTAGTTTAGCTGAATAGATTGCTATGCTATCGATTCCTTAAAATCAATTGTGAAGCGTTTACCACTTGACGAAGAAATCTCTTTACTCTTGTCCAGTTCGAAGAATTCTTGAGTTTGTTAAACATTCTCTTAATGCCGGCGAAACTTCTAAAGAATTTTTTACACCTCAATTAATGGCTGGTACAATTTCCGAGCGGTCTGGAAACGCGGATGTCAATATTCATCTGAGCAGTCTTATTTGTTCACCAGTTAGTGAGTAATCGATTAGTGGAGAAGCTCAGCACGTCATAATGAGTAAGCACTCAATTGACCTTACACTGAGCGATGGAGGATTCCATGATTTAGGCCAATGGTGAACAACCTTTCCTGCACGAGGGGGAATTTGGAAGCATCTGCATGCAGACTGCTTGAGTTACAAAACACTGAGCAACAACTTAAAGCAGAAAATAAGTTAAAGTTAAAAAAAAAATGAAGTAATGCTAAAAAGAACAAAAAATGAAAAGAAAGGATTCTTTGTAAGTAAAAGAGGAGAAATTGAAAAAAAAAATAGAAAACGAAATTAAGAGCGCAAAGTAGAAATAAAGGTAGAAACATGAGCAAAATGGGAACGAGAAGGAAGATAATGAAGTAAAGAAAGGAAAATAAAATGTAGCAGAAGACAACAGAAAAAAAAGAGACGAAGAGGAAAGGTAAGGTTTTGAAAATCAAGAAAACAAAGAACTGACAAAAGAAAGAGAAAGGCAAATTGATATATAGATGATATTGCAGACAATAAGAAGTAGGATAAGACAGAAGAAGAACGTATGAAGAAAAGTATTAAAGGACAACAAAAGAAGAAAAGTGGGCGGAAGAAGAAGAAAATCAATAGGATAAGAAAGATAAGAGACGAAGATGTCTGTGTTAGCACAGTCTAGTATATACAGTCACGAAGCTTGAGTTGATGAGGGTACTAGGAATAATAGACTGTGCAGGTACTATTTTGCATTGTCTGTAATGAGGTGATAGTAGCGATCCTAGCGGTTAGCAAATATCTATGGATGCATATTTACTACGTATTGAGTTTCGTGACTGTATATACTAGACTGTGGATTAAGTGACTAGGGGAACGAAAATTATTCGGGTGAATGTATAGGCCTACATAGCGCAAAGGAATACGTTTTTCTTTCATAGACTGAGCAATACTAGCTTGTCAACTAAAATCATCTTCAGAAATACTGGTGTAAACTTGTTGCGTATAAAGAGTTCAGAGGCCACGTCTGTTGCTCCAGTGCTAGCGTCTGGCGTTCCATCCAGGCGGCCCCGGTTCGATCCCAGGTCAACTCGTGATGGAATTTGTGGTGGACAAACACTTGCAGAGGGGAGGGTTT
This sequence comes from Periplaneta americana, assembly GCF_040183065.1. Classification (NCBI taxonomy): domain Eukaryota; kingdom Metazoa; phylum Arthropoda; class Insecta; order Blattodea; family Blattidae; genus Periplaneta; species Periplaneta americana. The sequence continues at coordinate 29,811,225 of NC_091125.1, forward strand.
TTCTCTATAATTCCACCAACACTCTTTACCTCCCTCTCATTTCACCTATTATCTGCAATAGTAGAAATAGGCAGGGGTAAAGTCTTGGGAGTAGTACTACTACTCTATACCCCCCTTGTTTCTAGGCCAGCCCACTCGGCGATCAGGGAATGCTATGGAATGATGACGAAATGGAGAAATGGTGACGGAATGATGTAAATACCTTTATGACTACCATTACTACTACTACTGTGAAAGTTAAATTTATTTGGATATTATGCAAGTTATCTTAATAACAGTCAACACTACACTAATACAAACACATAGCTGTGTCCCTGCGGTGACTGAGAGCTCTAAATCTTCGGCCTATCAAAGCAGGCGATCCGGGTTTGAGTCCTGGTCAAGCCTAGAAATGTTAGTCGAAAAATCCATAGAGGCACTTGTGGGGGACGAGGTCATAGTATTTATTTTTCACGGGTTCTCCCGTTTCCCCATGTTACTCCTCATTCTGTTCTATCTCAATTCCGTGATCATTCCATAGCACTCGCCGATCGCCGGCTGGCAATGGTCGGAGAGACCTGGTCTAGAAACGAATAGAGTTGCAACCGTCAAACTTATCAGTATACAAATATGATTAAACACACTGAAGCTATTTTTAAATATTAAAAGATAAATTATGAACGTTTTCGGATCGAAGGAACCATCTTCAGATCAACTAATAAACCTACATAATAATAATATTGATAATGATAATAATAATAATAATAATAATAATAATAATAATAATAATCCGTGGCGCTACAGCCCGTGAAGGGCCTAGACCGACCAGCCGGCTGCTGGCCTCACGCCCACATGCTGAAGCAGAGGTGGACGATCATCCAACAAGAATGGAGGTATCGTGTGGTTAGCACGATGATCCCCCCAGCCGTTATAGCTGTTATTCGCAACCGGATTTCGCTACCTATCGTAGCTCCCCAAGTGCATCACGATGCTGGGTGGGCACCGGTCTCATACACTGGCCGAAATTTCATGAGAAAATTTCTTTCCCCATGAGGACTCGAACCATAATAATAATAATAATAATAATAATAATAATAATAATAATCCGTAGCGCTACAGCCCGTGAAGGGCCCAGATCGACCAGCCGGATGTTGGCCTCACGCCCCATGCCGAAGCAGAGGTGGACGATCATCCAACTAGAATGGAGGTATCGTGTGGTTAGCACGATAATCCGCCCCAGCCGTTATAGCTGGCTTTCGCAACTGGATAATAAAACTACAGAGTACAATATATTCCGAACAAACAGTGGAGCAGACTATATAATGAAGTGAAAAGGAGAACTTAATGGATAACAATGGTGCATGTAAATGTCATTGGTTAAAATAGGAGAAGATTAATAATAGTCTACATATAAGTGATAAAATTACGTATTGACAGGACATAATGTAATGGCTTTCAAATTTGCCTGCTTAAAACTTGGATACTCGACAAACCTTAATGTTAGTCAGCCGGTGTGGGATGAGAATGCGCCCACAGTAGCTGAAGAATAAGCTCAATAGATCTACTAGTTCACAGTGCCGAGCTGTAATGCCCCTCTCCCAATAGTAAAGTATGTTTGTATGTTTTATGCTAGATATATTGTATAACCAACTTAGCAAAAGATGCCGCTGATCCGTTATATATCACAGTAGCTACAAATGAATTAGGGATTGCAGAAACAGCACATATCACTACAGTATATGTGGCGAAATGAGTTTATTCGAGTTTCATGGACTGTTGATATAGGGCAGGGAGCGTCAAGTGACTACACTCTCGGGCGTACGCACAAATCCTCAAGCCCTGACATACGGCTGCGGGCAAGTGTAGATGCTTCCACAGTGGCGGAGCTAAGAACTTTGTACTGTATGTGAAGCAAATTTGTGATAATAATATAAATTAATTTCATCTTTTAATTGAAGTACACTTTCACTGTTAATTGCACTATACTCAAAACACTACTCTACATAATTTGGTACAGTTAACTTTATACGAAATAAATTTTTGCATGTTTGCACAATAATGAAACAAAACAAAATATACACTTTTATACAGATTAACATACTACGAAATAAAACTGTTCTCTGTTTGTCTTCTTCTCATTGCTATACAATTCAATTAACAAAATAAAACAACGGTACAAACGTTATTATTCAAATACAATTCTGTAATAATAGTACTTTTTTCTTATATATCAGAGATCCGCGGCGATTTTTGCGGTTTTTTGTTAGTAAGCAGCTTTTCAATACGCGGAGCTTTTGTTTTAGTGCCAGCCAATCGCAAACATGCTTTCAGTGTTCATCACTTAATTGGCTTCTGTGACGTGACTTTGTAAACTTAAAGAAAACAGTGTTTCGCATACGTAGGTTGTCCCGAACATGCACAACGTTCTTGCAGCAAGATTTTGCAGTTTAGGAAACCTTTCTCGTGGAAAACAAGTAGGCTATAGAAATGGTTAATATTTTTTCTGTTTTGATACTTATCCTTTAGCTCAATATCGCTTTGTAAATCAAGTATTTCCAATTGTGCTTCAGCAGGAATATCCAGGACACTCACTGAAAAAGGTGTTGTAAATATCTTAAATTGTTGTTCAAATTCTCTCATGTCCTGAAATCTACGTTCGAAGTCTTCGCACAATTGTTGCATTATTCTTATATATTCTCTCAAGGCATCTAACAAGTTTCCCATGTACATCCATAAATATCGCAATTTCATTCCTAAGTGGGAGAAAACGTTCCAGAACTTTTCCTCGACTTAACCACCTTACCTCGGTGTGGAAGAGTAAATCCCCATACTCACTGTTAATATCATCAAGTAGTGCCCTGAACTCCATGTGATTAAGTCATTTAGACCTTATGAAATTAATTATTCGCACAACAACATCCATTATATTGCTAAGGTTCATGTTTTTAGCACAAATATTCCTGGTGCACCGGTGCCCCCAAGCGACCTCGATAGGTTCCACCACTGATAGACTGCAGTGTACAACTGTACTGCCCGCAGTGGAAGCCGTAAGCAGACCTGTATGCCCTCTCGCGATCTTGACTCGACCTGGCGGAGCCTGATATAGGGCTATTATTCCATGCAGAAACCACATATGTCAGTATAGCCGTCTCACATTTGGAGACCTGTGAAATCCTGGAAGCGCTCAGATACAACTCATGTCAAAGACATGTGCCGACACATTGGTTCCGATTCCAGACGGCAGACATCTACGATACAAGGATACAAAAATTGATCCCACTGAATGACAAATGTCTCAAAACTTGGGGTGAATACGTTGAAAAATAACTCAACAATTGCTATATCTGTTCCAATAAAACTTTCCATGAAATTTTTTTCTCTTTCTGTAAACGGCCCCAGGGAAACTTATTTTTTACGGCCTTCGTAATTGCGCTCGAGTGGCCAAAATTTATATAAGCACTTCTTTTGGCATTATTAAAATTATGAAAGAAAAAGATTAATTTTTTGATCTGCCCCCATGAGAATGTTTGCATGTAAGTAGGTCTGCAAAGAAGAATACCATATTTACCTTCTTCATTGGCATATCCAGACAAAATCGTACCAATTCAAAGAGAGAAGCTTGACGATGTACGCAAACTAATGCATTACATACCACACGACTATCAAGAATTTTACAATAGTCTAACATTCTTCAGTGACCTATTGTGGAAAAATAAGTTCATTTATATGCTGAACTTATGTATTAAGTACACAGTAGGCCTATGCATATATTATATCCCTAATTTGACAAATAAACTTTAGTTGAACTGAAATTATTATACTATAATTTTGATTCCTTGCAGAAACAGCACATGTAAAGCTAATGTATATTGATTTATTTCATTTTAACAATGAATTAGATTCCAATAAATTTGGTATAAAACGACACATCTATTACGCTTCTGTCTGAAGAAGCCAGTACTATAACCAATGATGTGGTCTACTATCAGTAATACCGTTTTTTGTGACTACTGAAAAATTTAATTTTCATGACATGTGCTGTTTCTGCAATTTCCGATTCTAATGACAAATGGAGTGAAGAACAGATAAAACCCTGATGATTACTACTAGATCTAGGCTGTTACTGCTACTACTACTATTATTCCTTTCATTTCTATTAGCCCTATTACTATTGTCATAGGTACATTTAGGCCTAATTTGAATATTACACGTCGATACAAGGAATCTTGAAATGCTGTCTTACAATCTGTAGTATCCAGTGACATTTCATTGATATCATACAGATAAAATACATAAAATCTGGAACGATTCTTTGTAATCACCCGGTGTCTTAGAGAAGATCGAATCTATAGCTCCAGCTTGCCTCGAACAACGTAGCATCAACAATCTTAACCGGTGAGGTATCTCTCTTTTTATACACTCAAGGTCATGAAATGAGAAAAATTGTTTACCATCCAAACCTAGGTCTCTGCTTTCTTTTTACTATAAAGCCCATTAAGAAGGTAACATTGATTTCGAAGACTTTAGATTTAATATGAAAATCTCTTAGCAACTTAATATTAACGACAAAAATTCTGCGTCTGAAAAGAGAAACTAAGGTAAAAATATAATGATTTTGCCCGAGGAAAACTTAACCAGAAGTTTTCAATACGGCTTTCCACTTTGTGAAGAAAAAAGTTCCTAGTCCCTGCTTGTAGGCATTTAAGTGTAAGTAATTTATGAAAATACAGGACGACGGTAAACCTATTTCCATTTCTTTCTCTGCTAATAGAAATATACGCTTGAATTAAATTGCCGTTCCTGCGACCTGGAACTGCAAGGTATGTAAAACCATTAGAGCTACGTTTGTGTACCTTCAGCGTGTGTGTTTTCATAAAGTAATTGAGAGAAACGGAGACTGATCGATCAGACAGACAGATGAATAGCACAGTCTCAAAAGGATGTGGGTTACATAATGTTCGAAAATTAATTCCCACACGGAGATGGTCATCATTAAAGTATTAAGTTCGCCACAGCATAGCCCGCCCTGTGTTAGACATATTGTATGTTAGTCTTATTGAGTTTCCATGTCGAAAACCTGAATTGAAATATTTTATAGAATCAAAAGGTGAATTAAATATGATGATGTGACATGTCTTTTGCTTAGAACATGTACTTACACTCCTTTTCATTCGACTTAAAGGGAACAGTCAACACTGCAAGGTTGCGTAGGACCTTCAAATTTTGCACACTGATACATCTTATTATTATAAGATATTGTGCCAAAAAGAAGTTGCGAAAATAATATGCAAGATATTAAAATGATGTTCCGAATATCGCTGTGAATCTATGTGAATCTAGTAGTTGCGGAACCTTTTGACTGTAGCGTGTGGCATTGATGTAACCATATATCTTTGAAATAATAACTAAAAAGTAAACAGTATTTCCAATAGTAATTTGAGAGTTTCTTTAATTGATTAACATAATTTAATTCAAGTTATTTTCTCGTGTATATGAGAATATGGGGAAAGATTCCATCATATGGTAGACTATTCAACTTCTCTCAAATTAAATTGCGGAGTGACAAATTATATAGTCATTATGTTCTCAGAAGTATTTATTAACAATAATTATCACTAAACTGACAATTATTTTATTATATTCTATCTAAACAATGTTCAGATGAAAATTGTGTGACTAAATCTATCCAAATTAAAAACGATGTTGGGTCCGATAAGCTGTGCAATAATATTAAAAATGTATTGTTTCAACTGTCGAACTTATCAGTGTACAAATGTGACACACACGTGACTCCCAACATACCAATATTCTTCCCCCACCCCTTACCTTCCAGTTTGATGTAACCTGACGCTTTGTAGATGTAACGTTTGCTAACATTTTGTGCCTGTCTCTCTACAGCTGCTCTCTGGATACACACATCTCCGCATCTGTTCCGTAAGTACGATGTTTTAGCTTCGGAGTTATCGCAACATTCCTCCATTTCGCTTTATTTTGTTCTTCAAAATTTTTAACACTAACCTATCCCCGGCCTATATTTCGCGTATTTAATCTGTTGCGAACGTTTTGTCTTTACTTCGATGCATGGAGACATGTAATCAGCAGGCTTCGAGACTTTGGACCCGATACAATAAGTTTACTGTGCATGCACTATAAGTTGTTGACTCGCTGCAGGTAGATAGAGATGTGTTGAGGTAACAACGTTGCTATTTAGAGTAGAGTACGGTAGTGTGGGGAAACACACATATGTAAGTTAGATTCTGAAAGTAAATATACATTACACAATGAAAATGTCAAAAGAATGTGGAAAGCATTTATTCTCCTGTCTTTTATAAGCATTTGTGTTTAATTATACACATGTTAATGGTGGAAATAAGCATGTAGCAATTTTAATTTTTTCATTTATCCTATTGGTCGTCTTTAGGATGTGCAGTTACAGTACCGAATTGCAATGTACCTACTACAAGATACATCCTCAGTGTCTCAAACGTAAATCTTTTTCGGTTATCTGCCAACGTTTCTACTGTACAAAGCTGCGCTCTACGTCGCATGATGTGTTAGGAGCAAAACGAAAAAACCTAACGTCTCTAAGAGACAGTCCTTTATTCTCGGGTGATTCTATGTCCACTAATTTTCTGTTTATGTTACACAATGTTCCATATCCGTTATTTTTACATAAAATTGATTTCCACTTGTGTTTTACACGTTCAGTAACCGGTGTACTTGATGTCTCATTAATTCTCTGCATAATTTTCTAAATTAATTTGAGGGCTTCCGGCATCTCTTGCTCTGACTTTTCTAACCGTGTAATAGTTTCAGACAAAGTTTGAAAACAGGTTTGTATGAAAACCAAATTATTCGTCAGAACCTTCAAATCCAGAGCATTTTCCTTTGCACATTTGTTGGCATTCATTCTACAGTACCCCCACCCACTGTACGCTTTACCACTATACTCAGTACGCCGTTATGCGGATTTTCCACTGAACTGCTCTATTGGGTCCGAAGTCTCGAAGCCTGGTAATCAATTCAATTTAATGTTATCTTGTAACAAAACTCAGGAACTGATATTTTTTTGTATATGCTGTCACCATGCCACAATCCTGTTACATTTATCTGCAAACATATTATTTTGTATCTGGTACTTCTAACTTTACAAACGTATGTCTTATAACATTGCCATATGATACTCTTGGTCTGCTCACAACTCTTACCTCTAATACAAGTTCTCAACGATTGATTACATTATGTCTATCAATACGTAATTGTACCACTTCATATATATATATAGTTTCCTTTATTATAATTGTTTATGTTCTATGTTTTAATTCCATTTTAACCTATGACATTTATATGCACTACTGCTATTCATTATAAGTACTCTACACTGATAAGTTCGACGGTTGTAACAATAAATTATGAATACTATCTAAATTGGTTTCAAATCTAATATAGCTCTATACGTTTCGGAAATAGAACAAAAATAGAGTTAAATATTGTCTATAATACTAATATATATACAATATTATGAAAATTTCTTTAAATCTAACCTTTATAAAATAAAGGTATCTACACGAATTAAATAAAAAAATTACCGTAATTCTATTTATCACGGAAAGTAAACCAAGATAAATGTACATAGATGAACAAGCAGAGAAATATTAGACACCGGATAAAATGGTTCACCTCTTACTTGGAGACAAACGTTCCAGGGAAAATTCTTCTTTGGCTTATACCTTGTCTTTTCTATACAAATAGAATTAAAATAAATAGAGGCCTTCTTAAATAATTGGTGACAATAAATCGCAAGAAAAAAAATTGTACACTTCTTGATATACCGGTACATTGGAAGTAGATATTCAGATAGGTAAGAAGACATATTTCGTATAATAATAATAATAATAATAATAATAATAATAATAATAATAATAATAATAATTGTATGGAGTCCTAACTATTTTGGACTTACTAAACATCCTCACGATCTTCTCTTTCTATGAAGACACATAATATTTGTATGCTTTTAAAGCGAAGTAGAAATGATCTAAACTTTCGCTGTTGTACACGTATTTACTAGGTATTCAATGGAAGGAGTTTATGGTATATTCTTCAATACTTTAGTTTATGGAATTTGATGATGGTAATAACTATTGTGTTATTTATCTTTCTTGTTTCATTCATGTTTGTGTATTTCTTCATTGTTTAACATTTCATTATTGTGGCTTGTATGTCATCTGCAGTAGCGTTTGAAGTGGGTTTAAAAGAGGTGATGGAATGCAGGTAATATGAGTAAGTACAGGGAGAGTGGTGGTGACAATTTCAAGAGAATCGGTAATTATTTATAAACATTAATTTCAAAATGGAACAGGATATAACGTAGAGTCATTAGAAAAAGTCCAGTATAAAAACTACAAATAACCTTCTAGCATGATCATAGCTTAACAATTACAGTAATAGAAATTTATTCATATCTTATATATCTTACTACATTTATTTAAAGGATAAGGCATAGTCAACACTGTATCCGAAACTTACAACAGGAGCCACAGCTTCCTTTCTTTCGCGTGTTGGACAGATTGTGTAGTCAAATACAATTTCAAGGAGATACTGATCTCACAAGTATCCCACGGGTCAACATGGTATGAATCTAATTCTAATTCTTAGAAGTTGTTTACACTTTATATGAAAAATGTATAAGATTATATTAGGGCTACTTGAAATAGAGATAGAATTGTAAAACTTGACTTGAATCCTTCGGGATTTTTCTAAAAATTTTCTCAATGTTGTAAAATGTGAATCCCATTCATTTTAACAGGTTATATATATGTATTTGAAGATGGTATCACGAACTTCAAAAACAATTCTGACAAACGATAGCCATGATGTTACCTTGCTTGCAATAAGGAATACAAGGTTCATATATATATATATATATATATATATATATATTTTCATATATATATATATATATATATATATATATATATATATTTTCATCATCAATAAGTTTCGACTGTTTTGCATCTCTTTCAAACCTGATAGTCGGGTCCAGTATTAGATTATTCCTGTATTTTTTTCTATTAATGGTACCAATATCTGCTAGTCTTGTTGAATCATCTTCCGAGACAAAATGCACTTCTTCATAGACTTCTAATCCCTGTTGTCTTAGGATATCAGTAAGCATTGTCCTTACACTGTGATGGCGGTTATTCCGCAGTAACGCAGTCTTTCGGCAGAAACCCAACACCTGTCCAAGAGTTTCGGTTTCGTCACAGCCTGGTTGGCGGCAACGGGTCGTGTTGATTGCTGGGACTGACAGTACTGCAGAAAGGTTGCATGACATCTTGAACGTATTAATATATTCAGATTATGACATGCTTTTTTGTCGCATATCCCGGAATTCGTCTTAGGACATTCCGCATAAAAACTGACATCTTCATCCTTGCGTGGCAGTTGACACTATGAAGAAAAATATTTTTTTCTTAGGATTTATCTCGTTTGCTTATACTTTCTTTGAGTTCGGGAATTCATCTTCAGAGATATTAAGGTTAGTATGTTAAAGCATGTTGTCTTGTGCATATTAAATTCACATTTTATCAGTCTTATATGGTAGGTCTATGCCACACCGGCTTCGTTCCCAGAATTCGTATGCCTAGGCCTACCCGACTCATACCAACCCAGTTTAATCAGTCATCTGTAGTTATTTTCCTTTTCTTTCAATGTCTCAGAATCATAAAAGGGTACGTATACAAATCATCATCATCATCATCATCATCATCATCATCATCATCATCATCATCATCATTCCTGTCATGATCTTCAACAAGGTATTTAAAAAAAAGTCTTCCTTTGTATAGTAGTGCTAATTTCTTTATTTACCTTTTAAAAAAATGTAGAACATAATAACTACGACCACTCCGGCTTCTGTTAGCCTTGTTCTAAGAAGATTTTAATTCGGGTGTTTCATAAAGATGGATGTTTTTATCCCCTGTGACCGGTTTAAGAGCCAGGGTGATGAAGGTGATAAACGAGCAGCAAATTATGTCTGGAATCCTCTCATTCAGAGAAAAGGGACTGTATGTAATACTATACATCGAGGTTTCCAAAACAACGCTACGTTCCTTTCGTAGGATTTCGTTTTAAAGATTTCTTTGATCCTTAAAATCTATCGCCTTTACCTGTGTTTGAATCTGTGCTACTTTGCACCGAGACAAAGCAGTAGTAGAATAATGACCACTGTTCCTGTATGCATTGTCATAAGGGATAGTGCAGTACAAACAGACAGTAACATCTGATTGCAAATACCAGAAAGAAGGAAAAACTCGTTCACAGGAAAGTAGTGAGGAACAAGGGCAGATTCACAGCACGTACGGTCGTACATTGCACATTGCAAGGGTCAGGTCATAAAGAAACTCTCGGCTTCTTTACAGTTAGTCTCGAACACATCAGTGCAACATTTTAACAACATTTTATCCATAAGTGAATGAAATACACAACTAAATGAACGTATGGCTCTGTAAAGTGTCAATCAATCATTCAGTCAATCTATTCTAAAGGTTTCTCCTTGTCTCTTCTCCTATGTTTTTCTTTTCTCTGCTGTTCTTTTAAATTCTCATAGTTGTTTAACTTCATTCTACTGAGCATGTCCTTCACGTATTTTCTTCTCGGTCTTCTTCTTCCTTTCCTACCAAGTATTTTTTCCTCCAATATAATCTATTAACTAAAATGTGTTAGGACAAATGAATTTTATTTTTATATTCTCTAATTTGTGTATTAATATTCTGTTTTGATTTGTCATGTTACAATATGGATTAATATTCTTCATATTGTAAAGACTGGTGTTAGATTTGTTAGTCTGCAACGCCAACATTCTCTAACCTCCTCAGTCCTAAACATTTGTTTTATTTTTAAAGTTCAATGTAATTCTACACTTAAAAAAAAAAGTCACCGACATGAGGAAAAATCCTGAAGAAATTCTGCAGGTTAGAGTTAGGGCACAAATGCAGGTATTTTATACTATACTTCGGGTCTCTGCACATACATCTTACATCACAATTCTGTATGAAGTATGGTATAGTATACTATACTCTCAGGACTCAGGAGGTTAATATCTCGATTTCTACTATGGTCAGTTCTCTTTATTGTAGCTGTTTCTCATTGCGTTCATTTTTGTTGTTTCTAATATTTATTTCGTTTTCATTTTGTTTCTGCAACCTAAGATTGAACAGATCGTACTATTGTGTTATATAGGGTGTTAAAAAGCTTAATATCTTGAGGGGTGATAGTATTCATCAAAACCAGAAAAAGAAGTGTAATAAATATATAAGTCCTAAAATTAATGTCTTTCGAGATATGAGTACCTACGAACATTATAGGAAGCGTTTCTCAAACTATTGTCCGCGGACCACCTATGGTCTTCGAGGTCTGTCCTTGTGAGCCTTCAAAAAAGACAGAAGAAAAAATAAAATTCAAACGAACTGCGTATCGCACTATAGCTTAAAATCTCAGAGTTTGGAAATGACACATGGCAATCGAATTTAACTTTTTCTCCCAGTACTGACATTCTATGAAATTTATTACTCTACCCGTCTTCCGACTTCCTACTCTACTCTCAGCAACAAAAGAGGGATTTAAAGCACTATGAACGTTCGATGAAAGAGTAATGGAACGGAGAAAAATTCTCTCCGGCGCCGGGATTTGAACCCGGGTTTTCAGCTCTACGTGCTGACGCTTTATCCACTAAGCCACACCGGATTCCACCCTGGCGTCGGAAGAATCGTCTCAGTTTTAAGTTCCAACTCTTGGGTTCCCTCTAGTGGCTGCCCTCTGCACTACGTCATATATATCTATGAACCTAGGACCGAAGTCCACACATGTGCTGAGGTGCACTCGTAATGAGTGACTAGTTGGCCGGGATCCGACGGAATAAGCGCCGTCTTAAATCACGAAGTGATTTACGCATATCATATATATATCATATGTACTTCGGTACATTACAATAATATAACTATGAACGTGGTGTTTCTCGTCATCCTTTCCCTGCACATCTGGCGCCGCGCCTGTAACCCAGCCAGGGACCACCTTAATTCATAACAGAGGACCAAAGTACCGAATCTTAATTCTGTTTTAAAATATAACTATACTGATATTAAAATATGCTACGAAAATTATAAATTTGCTTTCGAAGGGAACAAGAGTAAGGTGGTCCGCGGAACTGTTCTAACTTGAAAAAGTGGTCCTCACTTCAAAAAAAGTTTGAGAAACGCTGTTATAGGAGATGTTCTAAGTAATTTCTATTTTCTTAAAACATTCAGTATACTGAGATATGGTTGAAGTCGTCAAAAAAAGCCTAATAAACCTAGGTCCTAAAATCAATATCTTCCGAAATATAAATAGTCTACTTGTTCATCAGTCACAGAAAATGCTCAATGTGGTTATAATTTTAAAAATCAATAACGGGAGGGGATAGAATTAATCAAAACAAAACAAAACAAAAAAGAAGTATAATAAACATTTTAAAAATCAATAACGGGAGGGGATAGAATTAATCAAAACAAAACAAAAAAGAAGTATAATAAACATTTAAAAATCAATAACGGGAGGGGATAGAATTAATCAAAACAAAACAAAACAAAAAAGAAGTATAATAAACACTTTAAAAATCAATAACGGGAGGGGATAGAATTAATCAAAACAAAACAAAACAAAAAAGAAGTATAATAAACATTTTAAAAATCAATAACGGGAGGGGATAGAATTAATCAAAACAAAACAAAACAAAACAAAACAAAAAAGAAGTATAATAAACATTTTAAAAATCAATAACAGGAGGGGATAGAATTAATCAAAACAAAACAAAACAAAAAAGAATTATAATAAACATTTTAAAAATCAATAACGGGAGGGGATAGAATTAATCAAAACAAAACAAAACAAAAAAGAAGTATAATAGACATTTTAAAAATCAATAACGGGAGGGGATAGAATTAATCAAAATAAAACAAAACAAAAAAGAAGTATAATAGACATTTTAAAAATCAATAACGGGAGGGGATAGAATTAATCAAAACAAAACAAAAAGAAGTATAATAAACATGGATCCCAGAATTGAACTTTGTACAAAAAAGCGGTTTGAAATTGGTATTGCAAGAACAGCATATCTTCTAATGAGAGTTTTTTGCCTTTTTCTTATTGAGTAGCCTATACATTATTATATCAGAAATGCAGTACACAAAAGGGTAACAAGATGTGATTCCCTAAGATGTAGGACAGAGGGATGCGTTACAATGACTAGAAATCAGATTGAGTATCTCCTATGATGTTCTTGAACAAGTACAGATCTCGGATTTTATCTCTACCTCTGTGCAACGTCACATCTGCGACGGGGTAGTGAAGAGAGGGGAGGAAAGTTGTAATGCTTTTCAATACGCTGACGCCCACGTTGTACGATAAGCCATTTGCAATATAAACGGCCACTGATCGGCAGAGATAGGCTATAATCCGAGATCTCTACTCCTATCTCGGAATATATTAATCTTAGAGCATACGTTTATCCGACTTCTTTTGTCGTGTTTTAATTAATACTATCACAACTCAAGAAATATTTAATGCTCTTTTTTTTTTTCTAATGAAAATCACATTGAGCATATTCTGTGATATTAATAGAAAGTACGCATATCTCGTAAGATGTTAATTTTAGGACTCATGTTTATTCTTCTTTTTTTATGAACATTAATACCCTTCAATTGGAAATTTATTCTTTGTAAAGGTGGAAAAATTCAATTACCTTGGAGCAAAGTAACAAGTATAAATTACACTCGAAAGGAAATTAAACGCTGATTAAAAATGGAAATTGCCGGTTATTATCCGGTTGAGAAGCTTTTATAATCCAGTCTGCTCTCGAAAAAACTGAAAGTTAGAATTTACAAAACAATTATTTTACCGGTTGTTATGTATGGTTGTGAAACTTGGACTCTCACTTTTAGGGAGGAACATAGGTTAAGGGTCTTCGAGAATAAGGTGCTTAGGAAAACATTTGAGGATAAAGAGATGAAGTTACAGGACAATTGAGAAAGTTACACAACGCAAAACTACACGCATTGTATTCTTCACCTAACATAATTAAGAACATTAACCTAAATCCAGACGTTTGAGATAGGCAGGACATGTAGCACGTATAGATTAACCTAGAAATGCGTATAGAGTGTTAGTTGGAAGACCTAAGGGGAAAAGGACTTTGGGGAGGTCAAGGCGTAGATGGGAGGATAATATTAAAATAGATTTGAAGGAGGTGGGATATGAAGCTAGGGACTGATTAATGTTTCTCAGGATAGGGACCGATTGCGGGTTTATGTAAGGGCGGCAATGAACCGCAGGGTTCCTTAAAAGCCATTTGTAAGTAAGTAAACTACGGTACCACTCTTCAAAATATTGAGTGATTTTTAACATCCTGTGTAATACTAGTTTTAGATGTGTTTATTGATATTATTATTACTGATCTCGAAGTTACAATGTCAGGAGAGAATGCACCGTTATTACAAAAAATAAAATAAACACCGGTTATTACTGCATATCTAGCAGTTCGAGATGTTTCGCAATTTTTTCAGTGTATTTCAGTTTATTTTAATCTTCCATTAAACCTATATGTTTCCTGCGAAAATTTTTTTTTACGAACGGTTTAATAACATCCGAAATCATTTACGTCTTCTGCACTTAATTTTTGGCACTATATTTTAGTTATATTTAAGTAATTAATAGATTCTGCTTTTTCAATTAGATTCATATAAGTACATTCCTGTTTAATGAATTCATTTGTATAGGCCTATTTGTAATCCTTTTGTTTTAAATTATACTTTCATGTTACCTATTTATTTCTTCTTGAGTCAATGTTTTGAACGAAAATGGTTATTAACTTCTGTTTGGAGACAAGCATAACGGACACAAAATTAGACAAACTTTCCAAATCTTCGTATAATAACATTGTGATAATGGGAAATGTAAGTAACTTCAATGGTATGTAGGAGAAATCATATCTCGACACACAATTGGAAAACCGAAAATCTTCTTCTCAATAGTAAGCAAATTACAATATCCAAAATAATTATCTTCATAATTATTATCAAGATCATCATCATCATCATCATCATATATCTTCAAGTACTGCTTGGCCAGTTCCATTTTCACTTTATTTATGAGAATTACGAAACAACACAAAACAGTCGCAAGCCGTGGAACTCCATAATCTCGTGGTTAGCATGGTACAACAGAATTGGTAGGGATAACACAGAACACAAACAAGAGAGATAGCCTACATATAATTGAAATGAAACAAACAAAATTCTCCATTTTCCTACCAGGAATCGAAGTAGAGTCCTCTGTATGTGTGTACGTAGAAACGCACTGTTCCAGCAATAGCATAAAACCAAAAATGTCATACGATGGTCTACATCAACGGTCTACGGACGGCTAGCGTCCCTTACCCGCGGATAAGACATTGCTCTATCGTGCATCCGTGGCTGGTGGCCGGGTACGCTTTCTACCTCCCCCTTCTCCACGACGCATAGTGTGCAATTTTCCCAATCTAGGTGGACAAAAATCAAATTTCGACATGTTTAGTTAGGCATAGGTGAATATTAATTCATGTTCCTTAACATTTGGAGAATGTTATGAGGAATAGCTTTTTCTGTTTTATCAGCGGCAAGTTAATTTTAGAATGGTATGAACAATGAGTTGTTTCTAACATTTCTTGCTTCTGTTCCGTCGTAGTCAGAGAGGCTTACTATGCGGGTGAAAAAGAGCCAATTGTTAGTGATTTATCGTGTTGTGAGACAAGGAATCTGTTCAGACAGGTACGGTCTTACTAATGTAGCTTCAATTTCAAGTTGGTAAAGTATTTTCTTAGTACAGTACGGTTTAAATATATCAATGGAAAAAAAATGTATATATGTATATTTATATATACATATATTTTTTTTTTTTAAGTTCTTCAAATATGATGTAAGTTTTAGTATAGCCCAGGGCCGGGCATGAGAATGGCTCAGTCTGCCGGCCAGAGCTGCTCTCGCTCCGCAAGGCACTTCAATTCCGAGCCAGAGCAGAATGTTCACGCAGTGGCGGACTCACATTACAGCTACCTTTTTTTTATTATTTACGTGCTATTTTACAACCTGTGTTTTGCCATAGGCATATCACAAGATATTTACATTAGTGGTGACTACAATTTTATTGTTTAGAGTCTATTCTTGAAGTATGCGGAAGATGTTGCTGATGAAGTTTGTGACAGCGACAGTGTTGATGTGGAACTTCAGTATCTGGTTCCCTGCATTAATATAACAAGAGCCACGGTTGTTCTAATCATTCAGTCTGTCAGTACATAATAGTTTATAAGGATATTACATCAATTCATTGTACATTACAGAATTTATAACACTCTTATTAATTTAATGAAATAAACTTCGCTCTATGCACACACACAAATCATTAGGCTTATTTACATAACCCATACGCACATACTGCAATCTCCTCACCACGGTTCTATGAGACAGGTGTATGGCTTCCACTTCCCCTACTTGCTGTGGACAGAGTTCATCTGCCAATATAATTAAACATGGCTTTATGAATTCACCTTCGTTGAATGCTTTCAATTCCTTTGCAATTTCGTGGCAAATGTTGTACCCAGTCTTGCCATAAATACTGTTACAAACTTCTGACTCATACTGTACAACCAGTTTTAGGGGTAATAAACCACCCTTGCGTTAACTGCCACCCTGGTTCATTGTAAGTTCGTCAGTGACAGAAGAAGCACATACCAGCAGTTTTAACCATGGAATGGGGAGACTACGAAAATCGTGTCGCTGTAATAGCGTTGCATAAGGTTGGAAAATCTGCTAGTGAAATTTTCCAGACCTTAAAAAGACTAAAGATTAGTCGAATGTTTGTTCACCGGACCATCCAGAGATTCACTGAAACCGGGTCTGTTAAGGATCGCCCAAGGGAGGGTCGGCCTCGAACTGTAGGGACCGCAGCGGCCCAGAAGGCAGTGGCGGCTCGGATACGCCGAAATCCTGTCCGGAAGCAGTCAGTCATGGCGCGGGAGCTCAACATGTCGCAAAGATCAATGTCCAGGTTGCTTAGTGAGGACCTTGGACTTAGAGCTTATCGCCGAAGTACCGGACATTACCTCGATGCACGGTTGAAGAAGCAGAGGGTGCTGAAATGCAGACGCCTGCTGCAGCGTTACGTCAACAATGGACACCGAAGAATTCTCTTCACTGACGAGAAAATTTTCACCATTGAAGAGAGTTTCAACCGCCAAAATGATAGGGTGTATGCATCTTGCTCTCGGGAAGCCCGTGAAAAAGCTCCGAAAGTTCAGAGGGATCATCCTCCTCAGTTATGGTTTGGTGGGGGGTGAGTTATTCTGAAGCCACCCAGTTGCATTTTTGTGAAAAGGGGGTTAAAACCAGCGCAAAAGTGTATGAAAACACGGTATTGGAGCCTATTGTAAAAGACTTAAACCAGACATTGTTCCGGAATCAAAATTGGAGTTTCCAGCAGGATTCTGCTCCAGCCCATAAGGCGAGGTCAACGCAAGAGTGGCTTGAGCGTCATGTGCCCGACTTCATTTCTACCGCAGACTGGCCGTCTAGCAGCCCGGACCTCAATCCCTTGGACTACAAACTGTGGTCAGTGCTTGAGGGCATCGTCTGTAAGAAGAGGCACCCCACAATTGAAAGTTTGAAGCGTTCGTTGTTGGCAGCAGTGGCGGATTTCCCAATGGAGACTATGCGTGCTGCAATAGATGAATGACCAGAAAGACTTAGAGCCTGTGTGAGTGCAAAAGGTGGTCATTTTGAAAACTGATTAGTGCTATGTGCGTCAAAAACATGTAAGTACAACATACTAAAAGATCATTAAAATATTTCAAGCCATTTTCGAGTTTTCAATTCATTAGTTTGTAACAGTATTTATGGCAAGACTGGGTAGCTAATTCTCATAGCCGATTCACTAAGTGCATTATTGTCATCCTGTTAATACATAATAGATGATATGATATGATATGATATGATATGATATGATATGATATGATATATGATATGATATGATATATGATATGAAGATATGTTATGATATGATATATGATATGATATGATATGATATGATATGATATGATATGATATGATATGATATGATATGATATGATATGATATGATATGATACGATATATGTTATGAATTAGAGTCTGGCTGGACGGAAGAGAAGGCCTACTGGCCTTAGCTCTGCCAGATTAAATAAATAAATTATTATTAATTATTATATGATATGATATGATAAGATATATATGATATATGATATGATATATGACATAATATATGGTAATATAATATGATACATGATATACTATGAACTGTAATATATCATAATACTCGTATAATTTAAAATTATATATTACTAAATGTATAGTAACTTATAATGGAATATAAATGTCAAATAGATACTCTAATATAACGTACCTGAGAAACATTTTCTTTAAGTTGTATTAATTTATGGCGTTCATTACCAGCATATTTGTCATATTCAGTAGCATGTTGTAAAGAATAATGCCGTTGGATATTGAACTTCTTAATCAGTTGGAGTGTTTTATGACAAATTAAACACTTTGCTAATCCACTGCTCTCTACGAAAAAGAACTCCTCCCATGATACATTAAAAGCAGTGGGAATAGCGGGCCGCGTTAGTGTATGAGCGGAAGCTTCGTCTTCATAGTTCACCATCATATTGCAGAGTCACCATTGCACCGACACTGAATGACGTACAGTATGCATACATCACAGCGCTCGCAAGACCCGCTCTTTAAAGCACACAGCGCTCATTTCTCATTATCACGTAATGTGCCCAACTTTGGTATAGCCGGTCGCGTCCGGTTACAACAATAATTTCTTTTACCATTTAATACAGCATCATTTAGAGTGTTGAATTATGGTTTTAAAGTTAGCGCGTTCTTGCGCATTTATCAGTAATTAATTTTTTTTTTCAGTGGTGGGGCATACGGTAACGAAGCGACAACTGCCCCATGTTTGGCTTAATAGCAGAAAAGAATCATGGAATAAGGAAGTTTCTAATCACTGTGTAAGTGTTTTAGACTGAAAAATTATTCCCATGACATCGAACATCAGGTTGGAAAATATATTGGACACATTTTTATCTAATCTTAACAAACATACATATTGGATCAGAACGCAAATCTAATACAGGACAAAATTAATAACCTCTCTGCATTCTAACTGATTGTTATGAACTTTGTATAGGCCTTACAGGCGACACATATTGTTTGTGTACACACTCTGATTACGTTTGCACAAGAAAACCTACCCCCTTCATAGCAGGTGCATTTAGACAAAATTAATAACTTCTCTCCTATCTAACAAATTTTTTTGAAACACTGAACGGAAGTTAGATGTAGAATATATTTTTATCTACAAAGTCTGATTGTGTTTCTATAAGGGAAACTGCCCATTTAGGAGTGATGCATTTAGACAAAATTAATAACTCCTCTGCTATATAACACGTTTTTATTAAACTTTGTACATACAACAATTAGCCTACAGGTAGCATAGAGATGTAATCAGAGTTTGTATACAAAACATACAGTATATGCTACCTGTAATTCCTGTACAATTCTCATAATAATCTGTTACGTAGGAGAGAAGTTAATTTTGTTTAAATGTACTCCCTATAAATGGGTAGTTTCTTTTATGGAATCGTAAATATAGTTTGTACACAAAAAAATATATGCTACCTGTAACTTTCGTACAATGTTTAATAAAAATCTGTTAGATAGGAGAGAAGTTACTAAAATTACCCCTTATAAAGGGGGTAGTTCCTCTTACACAAACGTAATCAGAGTTTGTACACAAAAATATGTGCTACCTGTAAGGTATGTACAAACTTTAATAAGAATCCGTTAAAATGCAGAGAAGTTATTTTGTCCAGATAGATTTGCGTTTTTGCACACTGTGTGACAGTGCATATTTCGATGCACTGCTCACTCGTTACCGATTTCAGCGAGTGCTGAAGACCACTGGTCTTCATGTTTACAATATATGTTCGTCCTTTTGTTCTACAGACTTTCTTCATATCGGAATGGCAAGAGAATGGGCTAAAAGAATCAATCCTTGAGAGGAAATATATCCACTGATATCTACGGATGACAAAATATTATATTTTAAACTCGCACTAAATGTAATATTACTTTTGACCGTTAATTTAAAGTAATTCGTGTCCGTAATCCCCGCAAAAATGTACCTTAAGAAGCAGAAATACTGAGTACAATATTCTGCTTCATTATGAAACAAAGAAAGTGGAAAAACAAAGTATTAGTCATAGAGCAAGATTTATGACCACTTCATATATATATATATATATATATATATATATATATATATATATATATATGTTGCTATCGTAAGATTTCTAAAACTATCTGGGAATAAGCGGGGGTCCTACGACCCTCCGACCAGCATGCAAGTAACAACTAATTATATATAATTGTTGATAGATTGGTTTCAGTGGCAGGTCATACATTTATCATTGTCTACATTTCACGAATGAAGTCCAGAAAACATTTAACAAGTCTTTGTGATTCTGTCAGCAGTTGTGGGAGTATAAAAAGAACAATGTGGGTTTAGTTTGACACATAATGAGGGAAGGATTTATCTCTCAGCCGATTTACTACTTTTTATATTTTAAAACGTCGGGGTCTGTGGAAGCCAATATATCACGTATATTTGATCTCCGCATTCTTTATCAATTCAATAAAAGAATCTAATAAAATTGTGTGATTGTAAGTCATAATTTCTAGGAATTCTCATAGTCTATTGGTAATTTGATAATCTAAATGTACAGATTTAGCAGTCTGTAACATCTACAATTTTCATATTTAATATTCTGTAGCACAGTAACGGAAAAAGTTGCTTGTAGATAAGTACAGATAAACGGGCCGTGATTTAAGTGCGTGATTTGATTAGATATTTGTCACAAACGTGTATCACAATGAGTTATTAAAATGATAATTATTCTAATCACTTTATCTGATGTAAAATGAAAAATGACGTCTTTGTTTCGGACGTTTTAAACAAAAAAAGAAAAGAACTCGTAAAATAGATGTCTTTCATTTTAACAGTTGCGCTTATGGAAAGTACTATTGCAGTATGACCCAGAAGAAAGTATATCGACATTAAAGACATGAAATTTCATTGAACAACATATAATAATAATAATAATAATAATAATAATAATAATAATAATAATAATAATAATAATGATTTATTTAACCTGGCAGAGTTAAGGCCATACGGCCTTCTCTAACACTCAACCAGGAGTAAAGACTGCGTTACAAAAACACTACAAATTTACAAATTACACTACAATTTTACACACAAAACTGAATAAGATAATAATAATAATAATAAAAAATAAACAACAAATAAGAAGAAATCAGACATAATATATAACACACAGAAAGAAAGAAAAAAGCATAATAATATGTGAACTGCAGGTCAAAATAAATGAGGCATACAAAAAAAAGACAATTATTCATAATAATAATAATAATAATAATAATAATAATAATAATAATAATAAGAATAGTAATAATGATGATAATAATAATAATAATAATAATAATAATAATAATAATACTAATAGTAGTAATAAAATAGTGCAGTACAAAGTATACAGTGAGTACAATATTTCTAAGTACACACAATAAGGAAAATTAAGATTATATATAGCTCAACTTATCACATTAGAGATATAACATTATCGGAAAATATGAAAACAAAAATATAAAATAAGTTGAATATCATTAGAACATAAAAAAATGTGAATACGTGGAAACATGCAATACAACACTTGTCATAATAGTAAGTTAGTTTGGCAACTCGTCATAAGATAATTTTCTAACTTGGATTTGAAAGAATTCAATGTTCGGCAGCCCTTGACTTCAGGCGGCAGAGAGTTCCAATGACGAGAGGTAGCAACAGTGAAGGATGAGGAATACAGAGACGATGCGTGAAGTGGAATTTCTAGCGTGTTATCGCGTTGTGATCGAGTATTAATATTATGATAGCGAGAGAGAGTATGAAATCGAGCGAATAAATAACAGGGGGATGAAGAGTGCATAATTCGATATAAGAGAGAAAGTGAGTGCAGATGTCTCCTTTCATGTAACCTAAGCCACGATAACTTCTTGAAAGAAGGTGAGATATGATCATAGTATCGAACATTACAAATGAAGCGGACGCACGCGTTATGAACACGCTGTAGTTTCTGAGCGGAATCAATCCTGAGATCACTGAACAAAACGTCGCAATAATCGAAGTGAGGTAGAATGAGTGTCTGTACCAGCGTCTGTTTTAATTTAGTTGGATAATGATACAATCTTTTTAGTGAATGGAGAATAGAGAATGCCTTCTTACATGTATATTTAATATGCGTATCCCAATAAACCATGAATGCACACATGTTGTTAAACCTGTCCATTATTCCTTGCATTTGTTTCGCAAAGCTCTTGAAAATGACTCTAAACATGCAGTATTGGAAAGAAAATCCTCATTTTTATACACATTTTCAGAAGTCCGAACACAATACAGACATCTTACAGTCAAATCGTGTGCTTGTAGACGGTGACTAACCTGGTATGCGGCACGAAAATGCACCCAATTATTCATGGATCATTCATTCAACTAACGTCCTCCTCAGATTTAAATTCTTTGGCTATCTGTCGCTGGCTTTTCCTAGAAGAATGTACTTTTATTTTCAAACACCTTACGCACATGTGCATTGTCTGTAGCTATGTTATCTTTCCACTTCTTCCTCTGCATTGACAAAACAATCAGTTCGTCTGAATTTACTCACAAAGAGTAAAGGCTGGTTCACAATAAACCGGGAACGGAAACGATAACGAAAACGGAAATAATGTTAAAATAAATAAATTTAAATGTGAGCATTCACAATAGTTAATTGTGAATGTTCACATTTAAAAACATATATTTTAACAATATTTCCGTTCTCGTTATCGTTATCTTTTCTGTTTCCAGTTCATTGCGAACCAGCCTTAATAGGCTATTGTACACTTTGATGGTGAATCTTCATTCCTCTTGATAAATCTCGTATGATTTCACAATAGCTCTGCTGCCTTGATCAACTGCGTATGCACGAAAATAATGCTATCGAGAATTTCTTTTTTAGAATACTGAGCACCATTTTGACTATGTGTCTTTCACAGTCTTCTTCAGCAACAATTGAACTAACAACTAATAATTCCGGCTGTAATTTTCCTGATTGATCTGTAAAGGCAATGTAGTCAAATTTTGGTGTACGTATTTCGGGCCATATTGCATAACATTAACACACACACACACACACACATACACACACACAAACGCTTGGAGAACTCACTCTACAGATCAAGCAGTCCCGGGTCCGATCTGTCAGAGAGGTGTCGAAAATTACCTCACAATCCTTAGAGATGAATGTGTTTTGTGATTGTTCTGTGTTATCTTAATAATTAGTGATCTTAAGTCATACTGACCACACTACTCGGGAGTCCAACTATTTGTACCTATTTTTGTTAACGACATCGGAATGGATAAGCTAATATCCAAACCCTGTAGAGGACTAAGAGAGGAGAAAATAAAACAGAGAAAAGGGGAAGGAAAGAGAAAAGAAAAAAGGAACGGATGCCAAGGGAAAAGGAAAGAAAAAGTAGAGACGAAAAAATTAAGCGAAACAAGAAGAAAAAAAGGGAAGCGAAGGGAATAAAGTGAAAAAAGGAAGAATTAAGTTGAAGCCAAAAGGAAAAGATAATGGAGGAGAAGAAGAAAGAGGAGAGGAGAGGAGAGAAGTGTAAGAATACAAGGAACAGAATGGAAGTTAAAAAAAAATCCGTGTTATGAAGATGGCATAACTTACATTTTCCGATTACATGTTTTACATGTTTCGAAATGTTTCCCATGTTAGTTTATATTTAAAATTATTGAAGTCCTCCAAAACGTCATAATGAAGTCATTTATTACGCTTTTAAAATTTTAACTTTGTTTTCTGGATTACACACAAAAAATCTTCATGAACATAAAAGCCCTGATCACTATATAACAGATTGCTCAGCCTTACAGGTTTGACGGCAACAGCTTTCATCAAGTTTACTATTCCGATTATATGTTTTACATGTTTCGAAATGTTTCTCTTATTTTATCATGTTAGTTTATATTTCAAACTAGCCGTACCCGTGCGCCCCCCTGCACCCGTTAGAAATAAATGTAAAGTAATTACATAATTAAAATAGGACATTTGATCCAGGGAACATTCGTGTTCGATAGAAGGATAAATCGTTTGTTACTTAATTTAAATTGTATTAAAAAAATTAAAATGCGATCATTTTGATCCAGAGACCACTCATTTCGTCATAAAAATTATTTTAGGAAATAAAGGAAACTAATGCCTATCAAGTTTTCTGTGCATAAGAAGCTATTTTAATCTTACCTGTCCTCGATTCACTCAGAAGTTACTGTAATAACATTATAACGTTATGTCCATCTAGAGAAACTACACTTTCCAATGGTGAATTAATAATTAATTATACAAATCGGTTAATTTAGCTTCCGATATTACTTCATATAAACACAGAAACATTCTCTGTAGGCTACCGTATGTTTCATAGCTTTCGATTGTTGATATCCAAGACCCCATATAGACGAAGTCATTTGTTTTTTATTTCATTACACCGCCTTAGATGGCGTTGTTATTGTAATTTTGAAACTCATTTATCTCATTAAATATCAGTCCTATAATAATTTTGCATGGAATAAAACAAATCGGAAATTATTTGTAAAGAAACTTTTGTTATGTAATATTTTTCATGAAAATTAATAATAAGGGAGATTTATTTAATTCAAGCCCCCTTATAACCCCCATTTCAAATGAAATATTTTGAATGCCATACAGCCTAAATTCTAAGTTACAAGGAACTTAATTTATATTCCAATTTTCATATAAATCGGTTCAGCCATTATCGCGGGAAAAGGTAACAAACATCCAGACAGACAGACAGACAGACAGACAGACATACAAACAAAAATTTCAAAAAAGCGATTTTCGGTTTCAGGGCGGTTAATTATATACGTTAGGACCAATTATTTTTGGAAAATCGAAAATTACCAGAAAAATTTCGGCTACAGATTTATTATTAGTATAGATAAACGTCAAGGCCGCCTTAAATAGACGAAGTCATTTGTTTTGATTTCATTGTAGCCAACGTCGTCGTTCCTGCAATAATTCCTATTCACATATCGATGTTCAGATTTTTGCTCTATTAAATAACTTAAATAGTGATGCAGCAAATAATACAATCTACTATATATAACTTAATTATACTTCTTTCTTTCCAAAATGCAAGAATTCACGATCTCCTATGCACTACTACCATAGAATGCATAAATTTGTTTTTCTTCCTACTAAATAATTTAATATTTTGCGCATAGAAGTTACGGAACAACGACACTATAATCTGAGGCGGCGGTGGAAATGTATTGTATTGTTATTTTAAAACTCTTGTATATCCTTAAATATCAGTCCTATCAAAATTTTTCCTGGAATAAAACTTATCGGAAATCATTTTAAAGAAACTTTTGTTATGTAACATTTTCACAAAAATCAATAATAAGCGAGATATTTCGGTTTATTTAATTCAGGCCTCCTTATAACCCCCCTTTTAAATAAAGTATTTTGAATGCCATACAGCCTAAAATCTAAGTTACAACGAACTTAATTTATGTTCCAATTTTCATCGAAATCCATTCAGCCATTATCGCGTGAAAAGGTAACAAACATCCAGACAGACCGACAGATAGACAGACAGACATACAAACAAAAATTTCAAAAAAGCGATTTTCGGTTTCAGGATGATTAATTATACACGTTAACACCAATTATTTTCGAAAAATCGAAAATTACCAGAAAAATTTCGCTTACAGATTTATTATTAGTATAGATTATTGAAGTCCTCCAAAACGTCATAATGAAGTCATTTATTACGCTTCAAAAATATTAACTTTTTTTTTCTGGATTACACACAAAAAATCTTCACGAACATAAAAGCCCTGCTCACTATATAACAGATTGCTCAGCCTTATAGGTTTGACGGCAACAGCTTTCATCAAGTTTACTATATTGTCATCTAGCGACAGTAGAAAGAGTCACGTCATAACTCCCATTTGAATTGCATGGAGCAACTGTACTTCCATCTAGCGGTTGTTTTAAATCGACGGTGGCTTTCCTGGCGGTGGTCCTCTTCCACATGCTACCGTTTTTAACATTACGATGGCCAGTCTGTTATATACGTAATCAGGGATAAAAGGTAAGATAACGGACTTCATTTATAATCTGCACGATAGACATAGTGTTAGAAAAAAAGTTTTGTCCCACAGATGCTTTATAAGTCCCAGAAAGGAGGCAGTGAACATGAAGAGAGGACGAGCGACCTGGTTCGCATAAGGAGGATAATTAAGGTAATAAAATTAGTTTTGATTCGTTGTATGTCTGATCATGCACACTGCCTCCTTTCTGGGACTTGTAAAGTATCTGTAAGACAACTTTTTTTCTAAGACTGTACATGTATTTTGTTAATAGCGTATATAAATGTAGGAACTGGCGGATCGCGTATTTTCATTCGGCTTTTGGGATGGAATGGAATGAAATAGAATTTAAGTGAGGGGGGCGCGGATGGCCCAGCACTGCGACCTGTTGAGATCTATTGCGCTAACCCTCGATATGGAATGAGTTGCGTGCCACAGATTCCCTAAGCGCACCAACCCAACCACATGACTCTCTAACGACCGGTCCCTACAGCCAACAGTACATTTTATATTTGGTAATTTTGATTTAGTTTATATTTTCTGGTTGGTCCATTTTTTTATTTATTAATAATTTAATAAGTACCAATGAATTAGAAGGAAGGCTTAGAACTATTGTTCCCTCATACTATAATGAAAAGGCACTCTTTGGTTACCTTAGGTGTCCTGGTCTTTTGATGATTCTTCTTTGCTGAGGTGATAGGACATAAGATGAGAACTACAGCGAATACTGCAAATGATTCTGTAGGTAATGATTTCTAAGGATAAATAATTTACCTATGTTGTGAACAGTAGCATTTAGGTTTATTTGTCAGTTACGTAAAGAAAAAGTCACAAAAAATTCTGAAAATTTTTCTTGAGGTTCTTACATTTTTTCTGATTATTCCACCAACATTCCCCACAAATCCTCTTTCATTGTCATCCTCGTCTGGAAAAAATATGGTACCACTTTTGTTGCGAGACATCGAGTCGATCCACCGCCATAGTGTGTGTTCCTTGCGGTTTGTCCAGAGATAGGTAATGGCAGTAGTGGTAGATTCTGGACTACTCATTGATCCCCGTAAGATACAGCCTACCGGAGCCTCCTCACGTTCTAGCTTCCCTTATGGGGACATAACGACTTATGTAGATCTATGAGGTACGGCATACCACCACCAGAGGAATTTTATATTGAAGCTTCATATCCTACCCGATACAAGCATTCTGTGCCTATAGTCATAATTGTTGGAAAATTTACATATCAATACTAGATACCGATATATAATTGTGCACATGGCATTAGTCCACCGCTGTGGAGTAATGGTCAGCACGTCTGGCTATGAAACGAACGGGTCCGGATTCAAATCCTAGTCGGGACATATTACTTGGTTGGGGCTTTTTCCGGGGTTTTCCCCTCAACCAATAGAAGCAGAATTGCTGGGTAATTTTCGGCGTTGGACCTCGGACTCATTTCGCCATCATTAATTCACATATCATTCATACAATAACCCGGGTCAAGTTCACGGTGCGGCATGCTGTACTTGTACAAGAGCGCGGCCGTTAGGCTAACCAATCATTCACAAGAATAGGAGTGGTAAGCACAATAAGCCTCAGATTGCAGTGTAAGCCTTCGGGTCCCTCCTCCGTTAAAGAGACGAGAGAGAGACATATAGTCGTTGTTCCTGCAATAACTCCTATGTGACATATTTATAGATTTTCAGATTTTTGCTCTATTAAATAACTTAAATGGTTATACAGCAAATAATATCTCCTATATGTAATCCTATTACTTTCCTTCGAAAATATAAGAATTCACAATCTCTATATACGACTGCTATAGAATGAATAAATGTGTTTTTTCTTCCTACTGAAAAATTTTATATCTTGCACATAGGAGTTATTCCAGAAACAATGACGATATGGCATTATGATCAGCATGGTGCAAGAACAAAGCTTTACAAATGCAGGATGATCACAAGACAAGGAAGTATGCCCAGTTTCAAAAGTAAAATCTCAGGTTCTCTCCCGGAATTACTGCCCGGGTCTGCTGGATTTGTAGTTTTATTTTACATAAACATGGCATAATTATTCTTGAACGCTAAAATAAGTTAATCGTTCAATCAAATGCTAACAACTGTTAACTCTTTTTTTTCCTTCCCGATTGTGCTGTGTAACTTACGTGACTAAATTGTTGGTTTTGAACCGTCGAAGATGCATTAAAATCAAATCTGTGTGTGTGTCTGGGCACGTGATTATATTATACATCCATAGCTGCAGTGGGTATTTCAGTTGTCAAGGGCACCGGTAACAACTGCTCGTCGATTCAAAACGAACTTTTTTGACCTCGGTTTATAGAATATGTAGTCACTGAGTGAAAGCGTTCCTCACATTACGTGACGACTTTGTAAGCAATCTTGTGGTAAACGTTTCTTATTCATGGTTTTCATGCATACTGTGAACAGGAGAACAAGAACAGGCTCGACCTGCTGTGAAAAATTTTAGTTCTTCGTACCAGCTCGCTTCAGAGTTGCATATTTTTATTCCGAGGTATATACCTCTTATTCTTTTGTGTCCGACTATGTAAATGTCCAAGAAATATCAACAATGATCTCGAAACAGATTTTTCTTGCGCCTTAAGCAGCACAAAACCAGTATTGTGATATATTAAGAGATATATGTCTCATACATATGTACATGTATAGGCCTATGTTCAACAAGAATTAAAATAAATACATAGTCCACCGCTGTGGAGTAATGGTTAGGACGTCTGACCATGAAAACGAACGTGCCCGGGTTCAAATCTTGGTTGGGACAAGTTACTTGGTTGAGGTTATTCCTCAATCCACAAACATTTCCTTTCTTGTCTAATTATTTATGTTATTATTTTGCTCCTGTTTTTAGATTGTTTTTGTCTTTATTGGTATGACTTGTAATTCCTTATTTTACTGGTTTTATTTCTTTTGAGTTGGGTTTATTATTTTTTCTTTGTTGTTATAATTGCTGGTTGATCCTCTAATTCTAATCTTACTAATAAACCGTGTATAGCTTTATACGAGACTTATGCAGAGTTGAGACAGAAAACGTTACTAATAAACCATGCATAAGCGATAGATGTATAAAACAGTCTGTAACTATACATGGGAATTGCTTTGCAGTAGTTATATACACGAACCCCTTGTTTAAGCGTTGTATATAGAGAAAAAATGGCCGCCCCTCTAATAGCTGTTCGTATCGGGTGTCATTTTATGATAATGATTGCCTTGTAACCACAGAAGAACAAACCAAAGAGTACAGAATAATTAGAATAAAATACTGTTGCTTGTATTCTTTGTCCAAAATATAGTGTGGTAATCGATCAGAGCCAGTTTTACTATCGATACTTAACACGGCACATTAGAGCGCTCTACCGGATGCAGTAGAGAACCTCAGATATTTTATTACCTTTCATAATGAAGTAATGACGAAACTATGACGTAGCTGTGTAACAGTTACACTGTTATACACGACGTATGTAGTGATTATTAGTAAGGAATTTACACACGACTTATGAACGAGCTACTCTTCTATAAGACAGTTAAACGTCTGTATATAGAATTTTTATCAGTAAGACCGTAAGAGTAAATGCTGCGTAACTTCCTGCGTTGGACCTTGCGCTCATTTCGCTGAGATTATCACCTTCGTTTCACTCAGACACTAGAAAACCATTGCAGTCGATAAAGCGTCGTAAAATAAACCAATTAAAATCATCTCATACACGGAATCTCAATCAAGAAAGCGAGAACAGAATGCATTGTAAACTTGCATAAAATAGAGTATTAAGTGTTCCAACTTTGTCATATGGACTCGAATGTTATTCTAAATTTACAGGAGAAACATCAACAAGAAGTAGAATCTGAAATGAGATTTATATATTATCAAATGCAAAACATAGAATCAAGAAATAATGAAGATGACAACCATAATAACTTAACTGAATAATACTTACTGGTTTACTTTATGACACTTTATCAACTGCTATGGTTATCTAGATTCTGAGTGAGATGAAGGTGACAAAATGAGTCAAAATCCAACGCCGAAAATTACTCAGCATTTGTTCTTAATGGGCTGAGGATAAACCCCGGAGTATACCTCAACCAGGTAAATTATTGATTACTGATATATCAATTATTACCATAATAGATATATTCTGTGGGATCAAAAATTAATCTTTACGTAGATTCTTCGTCCAATAGTGCATATTACTGTGGAATCCGGAATCAGGGCCACCAAATCACTCAATTGAGTGCGCTCCTTGTATAATGGCAGATGACTCATTATAAATGTCAACATACATGTCGAACTTGGAGTTAGGCCACAAAGGGAAAAAACACTGGAGGAGAGGGATTCGATACGGTTCTGTGGATTAAACTTCGGCGTAGCTCAATGGTTAGAGCGCTTGGTACGTAGAACCAAGGACCCCGGTTTGATTCCCGGTGCCGGAGCGAATTTTTCTTCTCTAATATCAATTGTTACCATAACAGATATATTCTGTAGGACCAAAAAATTAATCTTTACGCAGGTGAATTATCCCAACCAGGATTTGAATCCGGATTCACTCGTTTCACGGTCAAATATGCTAACATTTGCTCCACAGCGGGCGACTGAACAATATTAAGAGAAAATAACAGATTTGGAATCAGCTAGTTATATTTAAACTATTAGATCGAAAAATTCACTTCAAAGCATCACTAGCCTAATAGTAGTGCAAGGTTTTCGGGCTTTTGCACTCTGTCCTAAATGTAGAGACATCCAACGTTTCGTCGACCTGGTTGGCGAGTTAGTATAGCGCTGGCCTTCTATGCCCAAGGTTGCGGGTTCGATCCCGGGCCAGGTCGATGGCATTTAAGTGTGCTTAAATGCGATAGGCTCATGTCAGTAGATTTATTGGCATGTAAAAGAACTCCTGCGGGACAAAATTCCGGCACATCCGGCGACGCTGATATAACCTCTGCAGTTGCGAGCGTCGTTAAATAAAACATAACATTTAACATCCAACGTTTCGGAGCTACATATCGGGCTCCTCATCAGGGAATGTAGGGACAGAATAGTTATTGATGACACATCCAGCATGCAGGATTCCACGTTCCCCTTTCCCTACATTATCTCATGATGGAGCCGTCATGTATACACTAAAAATCACCCTCTGAGGTTACTGAACGTCATGTGGGAAGGTTGTCTTCCCCAATTTTCGATTCTGAAGCGTTGCCATTCAGGCGGACATCGGAGGACAGTTTGCTGTAGTGGGAGGGGTTGTTGACTGAAACCATGATTTACGGTACTTCGCTACACTCATCGTGAAACACATCAGCCTGCGTTTGTTCACTGAATGTCTAATCGCGCACTTGCAGATTATGCACAGTTTCTACGGTAGTGATGAAAATTCTCCTAAAAATCTTCTCTTTATATAGCATTTTTTGTTTTGTTTAGCCTATTGCTTTTGCTAACAATAAGTTGTATATATTGTACGGTTTTCCCTTTACCATGAAATTTTCCGTTTATTGATTTTACTAAGTTTTTTAATTTAGTGATATAATTTTAAGTTTTCCTGAAAAAATCCCCTCGTTTGTTTTGGCTTGTTGATTTTCCTAAGTTGTATAATTGTACTGATATAATTATAAATTTTCCTCAATTTTCGCTCATTAAAAATTTTTTACCTTCTTAATTTTCCTAAGTTTAATAATTGAAGACCTCCCCGTAATAAGGGAATAACCAACGAATCTGTAATACACGTTACAGAAGAAAAGAAAATAATTTTAGGAGCATATTTCGATAGGCCTATATTTACTAGCAGAATCATTTGATTAATCAAGCACACAAATTTATTCATCAATTGAATGCAATCACTCGTTGTTGTAAATGAATGCTTCAAAATTACTTTTTACGCCGAAGTCACATGTTTAATTAATTTGATGTTAGGGCCTACACCTTATTCCCGGGGATGTCTTCACTTGTACAGATATAATTATTATAAGTTTTCCTGAAAAATTACCCCTTGTTATGCAATATTTTAGCTTACTGATTCTGTTAAATAATATTTAGCTCATGGACTATACCAAGTTTTATAATAAAATTATACATTTTTATAAACATTGTCTCCTTATTAAGCTTTTTTTTTTTTAGTTTGTCTTTGCTAAGTTTTATATATTATGCTGACATTCCTTTGTTAAGAAATGTTTCCAGTTTATTGATCAGTTGCTAAGTTGCATTATTGTACTTATATAATTACATATTTTTTTTTAGAAAACTTTTCCCTTATTAAGTATCTCACAACCGTTTTAAGTCAGCGCTCTGCTAACTGAACCATCAAAGAGATTTTTATTTCGACTGACATGCAAACATTCTGATGGGAGCAGGTAGAAAAGTTATTTTTTTTTCTTCCACCATGTTAATAATGTCGATAGACGAGCTTATACAAATTTTGGCCACTCGACCGCAGTACCCTAGTACAAACCCTAGTAATGCTGCACTTCGATTATTGTGACGTTTTATTAAGTGACCTAAGTTCTGAACTGTCAGTCAAGTTACAGCGAGCTCAGAATATGTGCGTCAGATACGTGTGCAACATCCGACGAGATGATCACAAATCACCGTCCTTCGCAAGTCTCTCGTGGCTCCTACTTAAAGAACGCAGAACTTTACACTCTTTGTCTTTACTCTTTCGAATTCTGCACGCCTCAACACCAAATTACCTTTCGTCTCGTTTCTCTTATCTATACTCTAACCACGACGTAAATACCAGATCACTTATCTGTGGCACGCTAAATATACCTCTTCATAGAACATCTTGTTATTCCTCATCTTTTACAATATCCACCTCGCGTCAATGGAATTCCTTGTCACAAAGTATTAGGGGCTGCAAGACAACAAACACCTTTAAGAACAGCTTAAAAGATAACCTTATTAGCATTTCACTCCAATCATACTGATTTAAACTATCACTGACTACACTGTTACTTTTTTCTTTAGACATCATCTTGATTGTGCTGTATTTTCAAAATTGTCTCATAATAATCTCTTTCTATTATCTAATATTATTTGAAATATATTAACATTCTATGTATTTTAGTTTAATTCTGCTACACAGTTTATTTCAGTGTTTAATTAATAGTTCATAGTATTTTGTTGTTTAATTCGTAAATAACTCTTGCATAAATGTAACTCTCATCTAAATCAAA
Organism: Periplaneta americana; assembly: GCF_040183065.1. Classification (NCBI taxonomy): domain Eukaryota; kingdom Metazoa; phylum Arthropoda; class Insecta; order Blattodea; family Blattidae; genus Periplaneta; species Periplaneta americana. Next base: position 29,844,802 of record NC_091125.1, read on the forward strand.
TTGTTGAATTCTTTGTGAGTTCATGCATATGTATATATACTTTTTGCTGGTTGAGTGGAAGAGAAGGCCTTACGGCCTTAACTCTGCCAGCTAAAATAAATTATTATTATTATTATTATTATTATTATTATTATTATTATTATTATTAATTACGAGGCCATCCAGAAAGTGATTGTTCCTGAGGTCGTTTACAGAAAAAAACACAGTTGCATGGAAAGATTTATTGAAACAGATACAGCAATTGTTGCGCTATTTATCAGCTCATCCCCCACTGGAATTGAGACATTTGTCGTACAATGGGATCAATTTTTGTATCATGTCGTAGAAATCATCCGCCTGGGATCGGAACTAGCGTTTGACAGCCGTCTGCACCTCTCTGTCGATCCCATGATATGACAAATGTCTCAATTCCGGTGGGGAATATGTTGAAAAATAGCTCAATTGCTGTGTCTGCTCCAATAAATTTTTGCAATTAAATTGTGGTTTCTTTCTGTTAACGGCCCTGGCGAACTTATTTTTACGGCCCTCGTAATTGCGATCGAGTGGCCAAAATTTGTATAAGCACTTCTTTTGACATTATTAACATGGTGAAAGAAAAAAATAGCATTTTTATCTGCCCCCATCAGAATGTTTGCTTGCAAGTTGTAATATTCTAGCAGTCTAGCTGGTCAGTGGAAGTCTTCTGAAATTCAAATTTTTATTGTAACTAGTTCTGTATTCAAGGGTCTGTGATGTAGGATTTTTTGTTGTAATTCACATATGCATATGCATTCAATGTTACTTGCCAGCTGAGCGCTGATGTTGCATACAATAATAATTATTATTATCATTATGTCGTCGTCATTATCAGTGTCTTGATCGTCTTTCAAGGAATGGATAGACCTTACAGAATCGCGCCATGAGGAAATTCCACTAACACTACATGATAAAAATTGAAGCATTCCTTAGCTAGGTATTCAGCATGACGCAAGATCATTTCATCAAACAGAAGTTCTTTGTGTACACATTTACATTGCACGCGGGTTCTCGAGTGGAATTTATTATCTTGCAAGTTTTTTTCGCTAAAAATGCCATAGTTCTGCACCAATTAGTTTTTTGTCATACATCTATACTAATAATAAATCTGTAGCCGAAATTTTTCCGGTAATTTTCGATTTTACAAAAATACTTTGTCCTAACATATATAATTAACCACCCTGAAACCGAAAATCGCATTTTTGACATTTTTGTTTGTATGTCTGTCTCTATGTTTGTTACCTTTTCACGCGATAATGGCTGAACCGATTTATATGAAAATTGGAATATAAATTAAGTTCGTTGTAACTTAGATTTTAGGTTATATGGCATTCAAAATACTTTATTTAAAAGGGGGGTTATAAGGGGGCCTGAATTAAATAAATCGAAATATCTCGCTTATTATTGATTTTTGTGAAAAATGTTACATAACACAAGTTTCTTTAAAAATGATTTCCGATAAGTTTTATGTTTTACAAAATTTTGATAGAACCGATATTTAATGAGATAAATGAGTTTTAAAATTAAAATAACGCCATCTAAGACGGTGCAATGAATTAAGAACAAATGACTTCGTCTATAAAGGGCCTTGGACAACAACAATCGAAACAGTGGCCTTGGACATCAACAATCGAAAGCTATTAAACATAGCCTACAGAGAATGTTTCTGTGTTTGTATGAAGTAATATCAGAAGCTAAATTAACCGATTTGTATAATTAATTATTATTTCACCGTTGGAAAGTGTAGTTTCTCTAGATGGACATAATGCTATAATGTTATTACAGTAACGTCTGAGTAAATCGAGGACAGGTAAGATTAAAATAGCTTCTTATGCACAAAAAATTTGATAGGCTATTTTGTACATTCGTATTCTGTATTTCTTAAAATAATATTTATGTACACTCATATTAATCTCAGAGAATTAACGAACAACGAGAGTGTATTGATTTAGTATGCAGTAATAGTACGTTAGCTTAGTAATCCATTATTTTATAATTCAAATTTTAACTATGCTTAATTGAATCGTGTTAAAATACATAAAATATATATGCAATAAATGCAATGCAAAAAAATTGGGTAATGAGCGAAGCAGATTATCTTCCGCTGTTGTAAAAGTTGTTCCCTGGATCAAACGTCCTATTTTAATTATGTAATTACTTTATATTTATTTCTAACAGGTGCAGCGGAGCGCACGGGTACGGCTAGTTAAAAATATAATGACATAGTCCTGCATTCAACCTCCTCCCATCTACGGGACACAATGTACATAAGTCGTAATACTGATATTCGTGTCTAGATTTGTTCCGGTTTGTGTCCAGAGCTTCACTAGTAGCCCCACGTCTTGTTATATGTAGATACATATTTGTGGTCATGTTTTACCACGAAAACCAAATTTGCCCAAGGCGAAATTTTGTGGTGTGCCGTTATATATCTTCGGTAGATCAGGGTGCGCCTCGATGAAGGAGAGGTCATAGAGTACAAAGCTAGAGCAGTCTTTGTCATTTCCTGCCTTCCTTTACTTACGAGAGCGAGATACTTACGATGTGACGGCAATGGCGGCCGTACTCCAATAAGAACAGTTCTTCCACTCATCAGCATTCCAAGAGTAGGAGAAAACACTTCAGTAAGAGCAGTCTGCGCGATGGGAATGTTGGACAATGAAAAGTGTGTCAGGGAACGGAAGAAAGCGACAGTTGTGACATTAAGTGTGCGTAATAATAATTGTATTTCGAAACATGGAACTCAGGCTTTTATGTACGGATGAGATAAATGTTGCATTACTCAACAACGTAGAATATTGTGATATTATTGTGTAAGTCATCGGACGTAAGATTATTTCTGATGTAGGCTAAACAAATAGGCCTAGACAAATTTAAAATTTAGAACTTACCGAATGTTGTGACTGTAAACTTCGTGGCAAAAGAAATGAGCCTCCGAAAATTTATAAGTTCCAGATTCATGATATTGCGCATGCTCGTCACCTTATTGCGTCAGTTCACACATAATTAAACCATTTAGAGTTGCTGTATTTTGTTTAAAAGTCTGAAATATGTTATAAAATGGAATTCTGTGAAGAGCGAAATAATAATAAAATTGACAAATAGAAAATCAATCGAAGTAGAAAAACCACATATTATGCCTATCTGGACTTAAGATCGTTACTGCACGGGTCTACAAAACGAGTGAACGGTACTACTGGGTGTTCAGTTCAAAGTGTGTCATGGCTCGCTGTATGCCGTCATGTGGCTAGTCGATGAGCCTAGAGAATTCAATCTTCCTATACTTCCGCAGAGGTGTATCACTAACGTGCTAGAGAAGTTGCCTAGCAAGTACGGCGTTCATTCAGAAGAGTACTTACCGATACGTACGGTAACGCCGGTAGTGGCAGGAATGTGAACTGTTTCGAAACATGTACTGAGGTGAGTTTTTCTTACTGTCGGGATATGGGGAGAGGGTTAAGACGATTACTTTCGTATTTGTTGACATTAACTTCGACGGTCAACATGGACACGGAACATTGGATTTGTGTTGTGGAATGTTGCCGTACGCAACCGATGATAACAAATACCCTGCGTACGACTTGGCCGCGCAAAACACAGTTCGAAAGAGGTTATGGTAGCACAGAGACCGTACAGACCGCCATATGTTGCTACGACGTTCAAGTTATACCGTACACATTCTCAAATTCAGATTGAACGCCTTGATTAATAGGCAACTTCTCTGACACAAAAGCTGAAACTCGCTTCAAATCGCTGACTCATCAACAGTGACGTCATGACACACTTTGAAATGAACACCCAGTAGTTCAAAGTTAAAGCCTCCGACAATTTTTTATTTTTTTCTTCATTCTTGATGAGGCTACACTCCTTCAACACTTAACATAATTTTACCACAGAAGAACTGCTAAGTTATTTAAATAAACAACTACTCCCTCGTGTTAATATTAAATGATATTGGTATTTTACCTTAATTGACTAGTTTTGGTGTGGTGTGCATCATCTTCTGAATTCTAGTGACGTCCTCGCTCTCTTCTGTTTTCTGGTTTCCTGCGCAGAATGAGGGCAGTTGTTGAAGCAAGTGGCTAGTGGACGAGATAACAGACCCTATAGTAGGCTTTTTTTGTTTATAGGTATATTTATTTACTTATATTTGACGTGTTACCGTTTTTTTAGGAAGTGAAACAATTATTTATGAAGTTACTTTTGTTTATACGGGCTAAGTCTCACCTATTAATAGCCCACTGGCAATAATATTTTTGTACAACAGGCACAACGAAGTGTATAAACAAATGCTATTTAACATTTGAAATAAATCAATGAAGACACTATAATAATAATAATAATAATAATAATAATAATAATAATAATAATAATAATAATAATAATCGCTACTAGGAGACGAATTCACAATCTAAGATAAGGAAAGCATACCGTTACCCCTACACACTTACACATACCTATTAACATTGGCTACTTTGTAGACTGACAACTTTCAATGAACACACATCACAGGAATGGCTTCATGTGCAGTTCGTTTACACGTGCGAACAGCGCGATAAAACATAAATTTTCTCACGAACAAGAGTCGTCCCATCCATTTTGCTGCGAATTGTACAAGTATTGAAATTCTGAAAAATTAGTATCAGAAAAATTACACATAATTTCTCATTATACGTTTTACGTGTTCTGTAACGATTCATTTCCTTCTTATTTTTCGAATACCGGTAGTATTACGGTTTATAGCTTTTTCCTGAACCTTCATTAAATAAATAATTCCGAAAGTTAGATATTCCGCTTAAACAGATATAAATAATAAATTTTGTACAAATTTACTTAAACCAGCTATACACTCTTCGCGTGACAGTCGATATTGGTAAGAGTAAAGAAATCCTGGTGCTGTCAGAAGTTCCGATTGAAATCGCATCAGAAATTTATGAAACAGCATTACGCCTAACTCGAGACTTTACAGAGTCAAAACCAACTAAACTGCTACTAATTCCCGAGAACATAGCTTTCACTTTGGTTAGTATGTACGAGTACATGTTGAAAAATGTAGAAACCTAGAAAAGGAACAAAACTACATTTCAATGCCTTTCATGACAATTAATTCTTAAAACATTTGATTACTCAAATAATTTTAATGTAACTTAAGTTTTGTCTGTTTGACTAACAGTAAGTAGTAGTGGTGGTAGTAGGTGATAGATGATAGGTGATAGGAAGTAGTAGTAGTAGGGTAGTAAATTGGTAGTAATATTAATAAGGAAGTAAGAAGTATCAAGCAAAATAGTAGTAGTGAAATTGGTAATAGTAGCACTAATAATAATTACAGTAGCTACTACTACTCCTATTAATACTAATAATAATAATAATAATAATAATAATAATAATAATAATTTATTTATACTGGCAGAGTTAAGGCCACAGGACCTTCTCTTACACTCTAACAGATCACAAAGTATAGGGCCTATAAGTAGTGAAAATTTAACAAAAAGTTAAAGAACAGAATACTAACATATTACAAAATAATAATAATAATAATAATAATAATAATAATAATAATAATAATAGCATAACAAAATCGACACTAAACAAATTAAAATAATACAATAACAGTCTTACTAATAAACCGTGTATAGTTTTTATACGAGACTTATGCAGAGTCGAGACAGAAAACGTTACTAATAAACCGTGAATAAGCTATGGACGTATAAACAGGCTGTAACTATACAATGGGAATTGTTTTGCAGTAGTTATATACACGAAACCCCTTGTTTAAGCGTTGTATATAGGGGAAAAAATGGCCGCCCCTCTAACAGCTGTTCATATCGACTGTCATTTTATGATGATGGTTACCTTGCAACCAGAGAAGAACAAACCAAAGATTATAGAATTATTAGAATAATATTGCTGTAGCTTGTACTCCTTGACCAAAATGTAGTGTGGTAATCGATTAGAGCCAGTTGTACTATCGATATTTAACACGCCACACTAGAGCGCTCTAACGGATGCAGTAGAGAACCTCAGATATTCTATTACCTTTCATAACGAAGTAATGACGAAACTATGACGTAGCTGTGTAACAGTTATACTGTTATACACGACGTATGTAATGATTATTAGTAAGGAATTTACACACGACTTATAAACGAGCTACTCATTGTATAAGTATAAGACAGTTAAACGTCTGTATATAGAGTTTTTATTAGTAAGACCGTAATAGAAAAAATAAAGTAAAATACAGTTCTAAAGATTTGCAATATAATAATAGTAACTCAGCTAGTACAGTAATTTTAATTTAATTTAATTTCTTCCTGTAACCACTACAGGTTGCCGTCGACAAAGAGTACCATGGTACAATAGAATAAAAGCCTTGAGGCTTAGTGATAAATTGTTGTTAGAGTGAAAAAGAAAGAATTTGAATTATATTGAAACACATGATGTTAAACGAAGTAACGTCAAGTAGATGCGAATTAGTCATGGTCCATATGTATGATGCCTGAAAATAGCTATTGAGCCTTTGAGTGCTGCAATAGTTAATAGGGAAAACGTAAGGAAGAATAGAACAAAATGGAATGTAATAAAATAATAATAAAAGAGAAGAAAAAGAAAAAAATTCGAAAATTAAATAAAATCCATAATTAAATAAAATTCAACAAATATTATTGCCATACTATTACCGCTGCTTACTACTACAATACTACTACTACTAATATTTCGTAATAGAGAATGTAATTTTGAAACACCTTGTGTTAGCGGAACTGCACCTTTCACAGACACAGTACACCACGGTTAGCTTTTTACACCACGATAACCTTATATCTAACGTGTACTAACCACGGCTTAGTCACAAATCAATGGAACAGCCATGAAGAAGAGTTGTTTCACCTGGTTAGAGTATCAAATTCTACCGATTACAGTATTTCGTGAATGTAAATTTAACCCCACCCTTCTGGGTGGCGATGTAAGTCTCCAGTGCATCACTCCAGGATCCCCGTATTCAAATGTGCGCTTTATACGATTCCAATCTTATCGAATAGCTCCGCATGTTAGATTTACAACAAAATGACGAATCGTCCTGTCAATTCTTAGAATTTCGGTCGTCATTGCAGGCGATAAGACGTGAAATAAAAATCGGTGCCCTAATAATATAACAGTGTAAAAATAAATATCAAGGCTTTTCTTTAAATAGCTATTTGCTGGAAGATTTGCATAGCGTATTAATGCTTGCCCTAAACGGCAACTGGGATTTTTCATTTGACGATAATCATACGAGAGGACCCTAGTAATTTAATATTACTACGATGTTGGACATGTATTTAAAACAACACTAGACATTTATTAAATGCACAAACCGCGTCTGTGAATAAAGTGCTAGCGCACTGGCTTCTCATTTAGGCGACCCGAGTTCGATCTCAGGTCAGGTTTAAGTGCAATTTGTGGTGGACAAAACAGACGTTGCATAGGAGTTTTCTCGGGATACTCCCGTTTCCCTCTTTCAATCCACCAACACACTTTACTTCTCCGTCATTTCATTTATCATTTGTACAGGGACATCATTTTATTTTTACTAACATTTTCAATATTAACCTGGCTATACCTTTAGAGAACCGGAAACACATTTCGCTACCCCGTTCCACGGCTGGAGTTCGATGATACTGGCGTAAAACACAAATCACTTTACTAGGCATCGGAGGGAAGTTACTTCATCCATTTACGTAAACTAGGAAATATCGCAATTTTCAGTTCGATAATTTTCATTAGGTTTTTGTTTAATCAAAATGCAGTACAGTATTAACAATAAATGTTTTTACTCACGAACTGAGTTATCCATGCGAACGTATTCATTATGCAATGTATATTATACTGTCTACAGCACATTAGCGTACAATTTAGAGACTGAAGTTAAATTGAAAAATAATTATAATATGGATATTTAAACACATATTTGAAAATGGTGGCCGTTCATTTCGATACAGGCTTCAGTTCTTTTCTGCATATTATCGCACTATAGACTATTGCATCTAATTCCAATTGCCAGTTTCGTCCTTCGTACTAGCAACTCATGTTGAAATAATTCTGTACCTACTCTATAAAAGAGTACCTTACGTACTGTAAATTCAATCTTCACTTCTGTCCGACCCGCACAGATAAAATTACTCGGACATGCTATCTACTGTCCGTCCAAGTGGTTATGCCGCAGGATCGTAGAAAGGGGGAAAATCACGTGACAATTACTTAACGAGGCACTTTTATTTAAGTTATTTTAAACTGTTGTATAATATTACGTAAACGTCCAATTCCTAACAGAAATTAATGTTTTCAGAAAAGAGCTAAGACAGCCCAGCTTTTACAGAGGGGCGTGCAGAAGCAGGTGGGGGAAATCGGGATGCGACGTAGGCAAACGGACAGTACCTGTTGGAAAATGATTCGATATTGAAAGCTCTTTCGTCACTGGAAAACGCGAACATATTTCTGGAACGTACTATACTCACTCAGTGCTGTTTACTATATGCGGCCTTGATTCAGTCTGGAGGACAGTTGGAACTTCATTAGTAGAAGGGGTGGGAGTGAAGTACATTCAAAAACTCAGGTACAATAAAAACTGAAGTAAAAATAAAATGATGTCTCTGTAATAGTAAAGATAGGCTAAGTTGATGTCTGGGGGTAGATCTAGGTTCTAAGGGCTTGGGGCTCGGAGCCCTGAATCGGGATCGTCAATAGTCGATGGAACCTTACCTGCAGAGCCAAGGACGGACGACCCATTGTCAGCGTTGGATTCATGAATGACATCCGGGTCATCTGTCCGACTTAGACAATCATTGCTTATATGGCGTACAATGAGCCTACACGACCTAAGTGCAAGGAGCCATCCTGATACAGTGTTCGTGAAATCACTCGACCAACTGTGGACAAATATCTTGAGATTCTAACCCACTACCGTGACTTCCATAGAGGAATTAAATTTGTTTCATTTCCAGTAAATTAGTAGTGTAGAGTAGCCCTACTTACTGATAAATGACAGCTTTGAACAGTATGGGATGACGATAAAATATGCAAACAAGACGAAGATCATGGTTGTCGAAAGAAAAATAAAGAAGATAAACGTGCGAATACTAAATGAAGGAAAATGAACAGCTTCAAATACTTGGGGTATACTGTATGGAGTAACATGAGCTGCTGCCAGGAAGTCAAAAGGAGAATAGCAATGGCCAGGGAAGCTTTTAATGGAAAAAGGAGCATTTTCTGCGGATCTCTAGAAAAATAACTAAGGAACAGACTAGTGAAATGCTTTGTGTGGAGTGTGGCATTGTAGCCTATGACGCAGAAACGTGGACATTACGACGAAGTGAAGAGAAGCGACTAGAAGCATTTGAAATGTGGATAAGTTATGCAGAAGAATGGAGCGTGTAAAATGGACAGACAGAATAAGAAACGAAGCTGTATTTGAAAAAGTGAGTGAAGAAAGAATGATGCTGACACTGATCAGGAAGAGGAAAATGAATTGACTGGGTCACTGGCTGGGAAGAAACTGCCTACTGAAGGATGCACTGGAAGGAATGGTGAACGGGAGAAGAGTTTGGGGCAAAAGAAGATATAAGATAGACGACATTAAGATAGATGGATTATATGCAGAGACAAAGAGGAAGGCAGAAAATAGGACTTGTCCTTGGGCAGAATGTGTGTGTGTGTGCGTGCGTGCGCGCTCGAGCTGACATGACACGAAATCTAAATCACTTAGCTGACACGAATCATTGTCTGGGATGCTACTGGAAAGCTAGAAATCTCTTTCAGATATAGACGACAATACTAAGCCAAATGAATGTCCTCTGCGGTGGCTGAGTGGTCAGACGAGCCTGTCACGTAGGTGGTCCGGGTTAGAGTCCCGGGTAGACCTTTGAGTTTTCATTGAAAAATCCATAGTGACACTTGTAGCGGACAAGGGCGCAGTTGGGGTTTTCTCGGGGCTCTCCCGTTTCCTAATATTAGGCATATGCATCATTGCGTCAACATTTCTCCATTTCGTCATCATTCCATAGCATTCCCAGAACGCCGGCTGGCGACGCACAGAGTTGGTAGGCCTACATACGAGTGGGGTGGCCTGTTCGAAACCTGGGTACGCAGCGAACCTTAGTGTAGTCTACCGTTGTGGGTTTGGGAATGCTCCTAGCTTTAACATGCACATCATTTCATCCCGAGTAGCACAATGGGCCCACCCAAGTGGCCTACCTGCGAGCGTAGTCCCAGTCCCTGCCCCTCCCCTTAAGAGGGATTAATATAGTATAGATCTTTATCATTCCCGGATAAATTGACCTGTAAAAACTGAATATGAAAAAAACAATCTGTCAAGTAATTTAAGAAAGAGTTAGATTCCCGCTTAGGCTGTTTTTTTTAGTAGGTTATTTTACGACACTTTATCAACATCCTAGGTTATTTAGCGTCTGAATGAAATGGTGATAATGCCGGTGAAATGAGTCCGGGGTCCAGCACCGAAAGTTACCCAGCATTTGCTCATATTGGGTTGAGGGAAAACCCCGAAAAAACCTCAACCAGATGACTTGCCCCGACCGGGAATCGAACCCGGGCCACCTGGTTTCGCAGCCAGACCCGCTGACCGTTACTCCACAGGTGTGGTCTCGCTTGGGCTGTTAATATACAGGGTGATCCATTTTGGCATGGATAAAATAAAAACACCGTAAAACATTTACTACTGAACTTTATTTGTTGAAACTTTGTGCATACGAAAAATGAGAGATTCCTCACAGCTCAACATGACCCCCATTACGCACCCTGCACAACTTATAACGGTGATATAATTTAGCCCATGTCCGTTGTAACATAAGAGGGGTGATTTGTTGAAAAGCTTGAGTAATTTTTATTCTCAGATCATCAGTGTTCCTGGGTTTCTGTGAATAGACAATGTCTTTAACAAACCCCACATGAAGAAGCCAGGAGTGGTTAGATTTGGGGAGTTTGGGGGACAAGCCAAGAGATAGCTGCTTCTCTTACTGGGTTTCGCCTGCGATCTCCTGCATGTTTTTTAACACAGAACCTGTTTCTACAAATTCTCGATACCACAACATTATGGAATCGTTTTTTTATACATTACACACATCATGCGTCGAATTTCCCTTTGAACTCTTTTAACAGTCTCAAATTTAGCATACCAAAGAATACATTGTGCCCGCTGTTGATTTGTAGTACCATTTTAATCATCTACGATTTTCTTTCGTCCTTTCAAATTATGCAGTGTTGATTATCATATATGGAAACTCCCATCTTTTAATCATAATATAACCAGCAAGGAATTTTGCCTACTATCATAATAGCTTTATTATAATAAATTAATATTATCCATGCCCAAACTGATCAGATTGTGTGTTTATATATATATATATATATATATATATATATATATATATTGATTCGCAGATAATCCCACGGAATTATCAAGTTCTTCTCGTCAAATACCACCTCGCTATCACCAATTCTATCGATGCTAAATAGCCCAGTAGTTGATATACCATCTTTAAATAACTGACTAAATAAAAAAAAAACTTCAGGAGAAATCGCTTTTCAAAGACGAACAGATGAATACATAGACCATGTGCCCATAACCACTTTTTTGCACCAAGGATATTAAAACATTTTATTTCGGAATAATCTTGAAATTGATTTTTTAAGCGTTGCAATATTTTCTCTTTGCACAGTATTTCCATAATGTGACGGTAAAAGAGACAGAGGATAAGGAGCAAACAAGAATAAAGAAGTATAAAACAAATAAATGTAGATAGAAAAAGAAAATAAAAAATAAACTGAAGAAAAAAAAATATTAAGGACTGCGATTTGGGTTCAGGATCTTTTTAAAGAAGCATCATTTCTTCTGAAGTGGGTTTTTACAAGCTAGGATTTTTCTCTATAAATGCTTGCGAAAGAACTAAATACCAAGTTTAAAATAATAAATGGAGTTGGAGCTGAATCGTTTCGTGCGGAACACGAAAGAATGGAAAACCCGAAGCCAAAACATAAGTTTGTGTTGCTGCGAACTCGAGTGGAAAGGTAGTTGTATGCAAACTAGCAAATAACCTATCTAAGTGGTCACGACTTAACGATGTTTTCTACTTTCTAACATAGAATACTGGTAAAAGCGCCGTCCTTGACCGTGAACGCGTATGAAATGTAAAGGGAATTCCACTTAAGTATTTGAGTTCAAGAGAACAGATTCTTGTTTTGTTTTCAATAGTGTGTATGAAATTGGATTGCGTAATTTTCTCAAGATTCAAGTTAATGCTGTAACTCTAAACATATTATGTAACATTGAAGTTCATACAAAAACTGTTGCTATTTAAGGACGGTTATAAATCTTAAACGTTATGAAGGTGGAAGTTTTCCTATGTTGATGGGTTTCATTTTCATCTGCGGCTTAAGCGACAGCTTGTTGACTAGAATTTAGCGAAATCGAAATCGATTCTCGGTGAGGAAGTATAAGCACAGTCTAGTATAAACGTATAGTCACGAAGCTTGAGTTTACGAGGGTACTAGGAACAATAGACTGTGCAGGTACTATTTCGCATTGTCTGTAATGAGGCGATAGTAGCGATCCTAGTGGTTAGCAACTATCTATGGGTGCATATTTACTACGTATTGAGTTTCGTGACTGTATATACTACACTGTGGTAAAAGTTTATCGCATTTTTTTTTCATTCCATGCATCTTAAAAGACGGATTTGAGCCAATATATCTAATTCACAAAGACGACCAGCTAACTGTTGGTATATTTAATGTGGTTTAAGGACACGAACGAGCAAGTTCAGTTGTAGCTAACTTAAATTACTTTAAAGTAGGCTAACTTTTTAATAATAATAATAATAATAATAATAATAATAATAATAATTTATTTTTATTTTTATTTATTTATATTTATTTAATGTGCTGTACAACAGCCAGTGGTCAATTACAGTTCAGCACAAATATAACAAAAACATAAAACAAAAATAATTATTACACATAAATATAATTACAATTAATTACAATAATGAAGATGAATGGATAACTAAGAATACTATGAGACAATGATAATTGAGTATAATGCCTAAAAGAATACATAATGATAAATCGTTACCAAGAGCAAACTAAGTCTATACATTGAAGGGATCGAATTCGCAGCCATGCATGTTGGCATTTTTAATGCATCTGGAGACTGGTGAAAGAAATTTCGAATTTCTAATATAGAAAAGTTTGTGGGCTCTCATATCTTTTGTTGGAATACGTAAGGTAATATTGTTTAAGAAGGAGTCGCAGGATATATCACCTTTGAGGACTTCACAAAAGAACAGATAATCTAGCTCATGGCGTCTAGCATATAGATTTTTACAATTAAAATATTCACATTTTCTCTCATAACTATACCCGGAATTAATGGGCAGAAATCTGAATGAACATAAGGATATAAATTTTCTTTGTATATTTTCTAATTTAGCCGAGTCCGTAGTTGTAATCGAGTTCCAAACTACAGATGCATATTCGAGTTTCGATCGCACCAATGTATAGTAAAGCATTAAAAGAGAATCGGGCGTGGAAAAAGAATAAGTTATTGACCTATTATTCCTAGCATAATAATAATAATAATAATAATAATAATAATAATAATAATAATAATAATAATAATAATAATAATAATAATAATAATAATAATTCTGCTTCCAATTACTACTTGCAGACAATTAATTAGTGGACTAGTCACCCAGATGAAATGTAGCAAAATGATCTATGTTCACAAAATCCCCTTGACTTTTCTGCATTTTAAAACCGCTTTGTTGGCATAATGCTGTACTTGACTAGCACGTGGTATTCATCGCAGTAACTTTCAAAGATAATTATGTTGAGCGAAATTCTGATAATCTTAACACCATATTGTTATTTTTCTTCCGTGTCATAAAGTTAAAAGAACACTTAAGTCAACCGTGTCACAATTCACACATCACCATCTTTCATAGCGTTCAAGGCGCCTGATAAACAGCAAAATTCAATGGAAAGTGCGCCAAAAACAGAAAGAAGTAATTAGACCGTGATCTGATATCTTTCGTCTCAGAATATAATATGTGTGCGAATTTATTACGCAGTACGGTTGATAACAAACAAATTTTTGAAATTTTAAAATCTTTCTTATAGAATCTGTAGCTATTGAATGGTAATAATAGTAGTTCTGAGTAGTGGTAATGGTGGTGATTGTAGTAGAAGTAGTAAGACGTAGTAGTTGTGGTGGTGGTGGTGGTGATATTTTATGTAATGTCATTTTACTGCAAATGTACCGTTTGAAACAAGTGTCCCAGCGAACATTCCCTGTGTTTCTTCCACTTAATTAGCGTCAGGTCACCCCCGCTACCATCACTGCTTGCATCCGCGAACTCACGGAGTTTTGCCGTTTTAAAGCTTATATAGGCCTATTATATTACATTATAAATCAATAAGTCTTCAAAATTGGACATCCCTATTTTCGACTAACCACTGAAGATGCAGATTTCACTGTTCACACGAGTTCCTCTTACTTTATCTACATGTTGGTGAATGCCCTAATGCAGTAGTGTCAGAGTTGTAAGCTCCGAAACCGGTTATGGTGCTAGAGACGTCCAGTCGGAGCGTGAACTTGCTTATGTCTGTGGAAGCACCGGAGCACGCAACGAGTTATAGTGGAGCGCTCCGCTCCGTTTAGGCTTTGTCTGACAACGCTGCCCTAATGCTTAGCTTAGTTCATCACTCTTGACTAGTGTCTATGTTATCCTTCAGTTATCAGTTTTTTTTTTGTGTATGTGTAAGGAGGGAGGAAATGAGGGAAAGAGATAAAGAGATACCAGGTGAAAACATCACAGTTTGTGAATCCCCGTCCCCCGAAATTAGCTGTGTCAGTTTATAGTCTGTCTTTGACAAGCAGCAATAAACGTACGCAGTAACTCAGCAAATATTAAGTGCATTTTATTACCTTGTGTTTTGTTTTGCAATGATTACATTTTCAATGTGGGAAAGTGTACAGTAGAAAAACAATTCTAAATTTAGTGAATAGTTTTAATGAAACAGGATCTGTGAATAATGTGATGTGAGTTATGTAGGCCTATAGTTATTTCACTTTATGATGGCAGCTCTGTTGTGTCCTTGTTGCTGTGGTGTTTGTTGTTTCTCAGAATCGGTTGAGGTGAGAGATCAGGAGGTCCAAGTTTTGCGTATAATCGTGGGGCGAGAAAAGTCTACTTCCACCTGTCTTATCATACTACAATACTAAGAAAGAGTATTTATCTTGTGTGTAAACAGGATTTTTATTACACGCTGGTTGTATCAGGCTATCTTTGCTTACATTTACGCTGCATGTGTCATGAATCAGAATCTTATTCCCAAATAACCAGACAGTGATAGATCTGAATCACACAAGATACGAAACACTTCCAGCAGCAACTGTGCGAAGAGTGAGTACCGAATGTTACTAATATATAGCTGGCGCCAGCGTTTTTGGCGTATGTCCTAGAGTACAGTGCCTAGTTTGTGAGCATGTTGCTAGTGCAGCTGAGAATGGTACCACTTCATATACACGCCACATCAGCCATTTGTCAAACACAGTTGTCAGACTGACTACGCTAAAGATAAAGCACTAGCACTTAACGTTCCCATTACTTATTTCACACGTCAAAAACGGTGACGCGGACTATAACACAATACGTAAGTTTTACTTATTCGAAGCGCCGTGAACTCGTGGATGCAAGCAGCAGCGGTAGCGAGAAGGTACTGCCGCTGATCGGCTAACAGGAACACCAGCAATGTTTCCTGGGACTCACTGTAGCATTAATAATATACCAGCTACTAGTATTAGTAGTTTTTTTATTAGTCGATGCTTTCAATTGCAGAAAATATTCAAAGTTTCAACGTTGACGACAAATGGCCCACCAATTTTTTCTGCAGTTCTCTGACAAGTCTCTTTGACGTGCCTTAAATCTACGACGCGGGCCTCCCAGTTTTACTTTCCTCCTGAGGAAGCCTTTGTAAGGATTTATCGTGTTTTAAAATCCATAGACTTGATGGGTTTGAACTCTTTAACCTCGGTCCCAACGGTACCTCCTATATATCAATCAATCAATCAATCAATCGTTTTTATTGTCATGAGCAACAGTTTGTTGCAATAGACATAAAATATACTAAATTACAAGAGATATAAAATAATATCTGACATAAAATATAAAAACAGATGAATACAACAATACAAATGAAATAATAATAATACTGGAATTTTATTAATGATAACAATAACCAATATTAGTAATAATCGTAATAATACAGAGCAATGCAGCTTAGAAATTTAGAATACATTTACAGTGGAGTCAATAAACTCACCAATACTATAGAATGGATGGTTGGTTAACCAGTTATACAAAACAGATTTAAATTGCATATAACTTGTATCATGTGCCTTTTGTGGTAACTTATTAAACATTGTTATAGCAATAGAACTGAACCATTTTTTGGATTTAATCTAACTCTAGGTTCTGAAAGACAATAATTGTACCTTGTATTATAGTGATTAAATTCTGTTTTAGGACGATACGTATTATGATTTTTCTTAATTTTCATTAGACATTGGAATATATATAAATTTATGACAGGTAAAATTTTTTCTTGAATAAATAGTAGCCTAGAACAGCGTTATCCGAATGACGTAACGGTATATTTTATAGATTTTCCGACCAATATGAAATACTTTACGAACAGATGAAATTTCTAAATAAGTCTAAAAAATTAACGGTAGGCTATTTCTTCTTTAAATTAAAGTTGAAAATAGCCTATTACATATTTTGAAAAAATCTTCGAATTTTGTATTTTGCAAACAATATCCATTCTTAAAGCAAAATCATCATGTTTTACATGCGTCATTCTCGTACGGCACTGAATGTGAACAAAATTTACCAAATAATTTGATTCGTTGCTGTACACAGACAGAATGCTAAAAGAAAACTTAAAAGTAACAAGAGTCTGTGAAACGTGTATTTCCGTCAAAATATCGAAATGGAAGTTCTGATACATCACAGTACTTTCTATTTACTTTTACAATACTAGTGATTGTATTTCACAATCCACAATTTTCTTCTCAACGTCGCTGTTCGATTTTTGTTTAAGAATTTATTACTGTTAAATATTTACTAAGAATAGTTATTTTATGTTTGTAGTTTATGTAAATAAGAATGGTTTGAGAGAATCCTTGTAATTTATCACTTTATAATCAGCTTACATTGCTACTAGACAGCCAAATGTTTAGGCATCTTCTACATGTACTTCTGTTCCTGAAACTTTCTGTTACTTAATCTCTTTGATTTTGTGTTTTCTTTACACTTTCATAAAGAACATCAAAGTTTTCAGCATCACAGGAAACTTGACGTTAATTCCTTGCTCACTTCTACAAGGAACTTCACAGAAAATACTTGTTTGAAGCGCAAGCTTAAAATACAGACAGTAGTTTTTTTAATGTTCAAATAATAGAATAATGAAACAGTTTTATATTTATTCCTCAAACCCCCTACCAACTTATGTCGTGACCTACATTGTTCATTCCATCTTACATGCTAGAGACACGTGTCAGGACACCCTTGACGTCGAGACAAGACTCCTAGTAACTATATAAAACAGCGGTCATCGGCATAGTGCACCCTCGGGCTAGCGTCTCTTACCCGCGGATAAGAGGTGCACTAGCGTGGATCCGTGGCTGCAGGCGGGTATGCTTTCTCCCTCTCCCTTCTGCACGACGGAGCATATTCGGATACACTCCTTACTCGTTATCCACTTCACCTAGTGCTAACGACCAGTGATATAAAAGAATGAAGAAAATCTAATTGCCGCATTGGCAAGGGACAGATAAGTTGTGTATAAACGAAACGGATTCGAACTCAAGATCATAACTTTCACCGTTGTATACTGTACCACGACCGAAAATACTTGTAAGAAAAGAAATTAATTTTTGAACAGTGCATTCATGCTGTCCGCACAACCTATCTAGGCAGCTGGGTTCCCTAGTGCTCTCTCGCTGCCCCGTAGCTATCTGCTAGCTACCTGACCATTGCTGCAGATGTTGTACGTACAGTTATAAAAACATCATTAGGTATTTATTTTCAGTGCATTCCGTTGGATAAATTACATTCTTCTTCGTATGTGTACAATACAGTATAATCACAACTCCAATTATTACAATTCGTATCTGACCGTGAACTACTGATGGTATGCGATACATAAAGTCTTTCAAGTAGAAGAGCTATAGGTCTGTTACAGGAGCGTACGCAAGGGAGGGGGGGTTACTACCGGTTTTGAACCCTCCCCCTTGAACTTTAATAGTAATATGCGTTACAAGAGCGGTATGTTGAAGTTTTCATGTTCGAGGAAAAGTTTGAAAAAGCGAAACATAGTTGAGCTTTTTTTAATTTCCGAGAATTGACAGAAAACATACCGCTCGTGTATCGTACCTTATTTTGTGCGAAGATCGTTTATTATATACCTGAAAGAGGAATTTCTAATTAGTTGCAATGAAATCCCCATCTTGGTTTCTGTTCAATGACGGCAATTTTGGAAAACAAAAATATCTATCTTCAACATTGTTGCTTTAAAATGTTTTCTGTGTTTACTATACTCCAGCAGGCCGTGATATACGTCTGTCTTTCCCCCCCCCCCCAGTCTATAAATGCGAACTTAAAACAAACGGCTTCCTTAATGTTACATGCATCACGAAATGCAGTAACTTTAGTGGAGTTGTAGAATTTACTTAATTTTTGCAAATATATAAAAACAATAATTAACAGTGCAATTTAGGTGAAATTGCAGTGGTAAGTTTCCAATTTATAATTATTACTATATTGAACGTCTCTAAAAATAATATGTTAAAAGCCTAAAGCAGTAAAATGAATATGTCACTTAAGCGGTAAGAAGAGGGAAATTGTTGTGTGTGTTAGGTTGGGAATACTGAATGTGGAATTTTAGACTTACCGCGGGTTGGTTTTGTGCGGAAACCAAGCAAATACGCACGATCTCGCACAAAATAACATTACATATATTTCATTACATTTCATTGTTTCCATGGATTTTCTTGTTATGTTAAGTGTCTTAGCTATCATATACAAATAACTGTTGACTATATATAATATTATTGCGTAAGTATAGTAATGAGAAGCATTTTTTATTGTACAAAATTAAACATACGTTGAAATTTGTTAAAAATTGGATGGCTGTGAAAAAATTACGTTTCAAAGATTTTATAAGGATATTCATGAATATTTCTATTACAACATAGCATAATATTAATAAATATACCGTAATATAATAATAATAATAATAATATAATAACAATAATAATATCATACACAACTGTAAGTACAACGAACTCTTCGATCACACTAAGGCCCAATTGTATGAAACTCCCTGACTAAAGAGCAACTTTGATCGAAGATCGAAAAGTAAACCGAGTTCAGACACTTCTTCTATTGTTTAAAACTTTTCTGCGATCAAATTACCTTGGTTCAAATGCAATTTAAGTTCACGTGAAAAGGATTTGGCAACATCGCATAAACAGGTGAAATACGTGATGCGCGGACCATGTTATACAGGTTTGTTCAGTGTTGCCAATCTAGCGATTTTAACTCTTTTTCAACAACAATTTCTTTTACCTTTTATATTGCTTAAATAAGGATTTAGTGACCTTTTTAGCACCCCAATAGTAACAAAATTTAATCTTTCTTTGTTGATAATGAGAAATCTAGCGACTTTACAACTACTTTTTGGGGACTTTCCGTATACTCTGTTGGAGACACTGGTTTTTTGTGCAATGTAAATAATGGCGGACAATAAGAAGAAGGTTGACTGTTCTCCGAGTTGTTAACATGTTATGGTGTTTGATACTGCTAAACATAATAAAGCTTTATAAAACGACAATTTTCGTTTAGTAATACAGTAAATTGAAAATTTATGAATGTACCTATCATATCCATTAATAATTAATGGTTGTTATAAACATAATGTAATTATAGGTTATGTTATTTGATACTGCTGAACACGATAGAGCCTTATAAAATATAAGATTGTTAAGTATTAAGGCAAGAAATTGAAAGAAATATATATAAATGTACCTATCATGTCTATTGACATTAATAATAATGGATATTTTATTTGCACAATCTGTCACTCGTATAATTCAAACAGAAAAGAAATAACTGAACTTGGATCATCTAACTTAATCGGAGAAATTTCTTCAGTCAAAGTTGAATTTAGTTTGAGACAAATTAATCTCAGATTAGACTTTATACAACACAAAATTCCAAGTTCAGCTGAAACAAAGATCAATTTAACCTCTGATCTAAGATTAAATGGTTTATACAATCGGGCCTGAGTGTCTTAGCTATCATATACAAATAACTGTTGACCATATATAATATTATTGCGTAAGTATAGTAATGACAAGCATTTTTTATTGTACAAAATTAAACATACGTTAAAATTTGTTAAAAATTGGATGGCTGTGAAAAAATTACGTTTCAAAGATTTTATAAGGATATTCATGAATATTTCTATTACGACATAGCATAATATTAATAAATATACCGTAACATAATAATAATAATAATAATAATAATAATATAACAATATAATAACAATAATAATATCATACACAACTGTAAGTACAACGAACTCTTCGATAACACTAAGAAAGTAAATGTATTTTACCCGTCTCATAGAACGTCCTCCCGTCTCTTTCAATGCTTCTGGTAGAAGCGACCCCTCTACCTCCCGCGCGTCTCTCTTTTAACTGCTCAGATAACTTTCGGGAACAATAGTCTAATACTTTCGAAATATTTATTCTGTTCAAGTTTTATGTAGACCTATCATATTGTAAGTTGACACTTTTCGGTTAGTAGGTTTGAAACATGTTTTAGATGGGCATACAGAACATACACGAAATGCGGTATACGTATATGTCACTGCTGTGGCTGAGTGGTCAGATCTTCAGCCTGTTACGCAGATGGTCCGGGTTCGAGTCCCGGTAATGCCTGGGATTTTTCATTGTGGCGGACAAGGTTGCAGTTGCTGTTTTTCTCGGGTTCTCCCGTTTCCCCATATTAGGCATCTACACATTTCCGTCAACGTTTTTCCATTCCGTTATCATTCCATAGCATTCCTCGAACACCGACTGGCTATGCACGGAAGGGGATGGCTTAGAGACAAGGGAGGCTACCTGCTCGAAACCTGGGTACTCGGTGAACCTTAGTGTAGTCAGCCGCCTAGCTTGAGGGTTAGCGCAATAGATCTTGAAAGGTCGCAGCGCTGGACCATAGTGCTTCCCTCCCTACATTCCATTCCATTCCAATTACAAATCATTTAATGATCGTATAATATGATCTTTGTTTTGCATTTGGCCGCTGTTTTCTTATGCAAGCAATTGACTTTGTGTTAAACACTACATCAGGAATTTCCAACTGGTGGCTCTCGAGCTCTTCAGAGGAGAAGTATAAATGAACGGTTCAGAACCATAGTGGGCCAAGCGCCATTTACTAAAACCGTAGAAAACAAGGGTTAAAATGAAGTTATTACCATAATTCATTGGAAACATATGCCGTCGAGCGGAGTGACTTTGTGCCATGAGGGTGAATTTGTGCCATTCGCGCATTTCATAAAAAGACGTAAGGAAGTAGTCATTAAAACCGTCACAAGGTTTTAAAGACTACTAAACGTAAGGAAGTAGACATTAAAACCTTGTCACGGTCTTAAAGAATACTTTCATACGTTTTTCGCGAATGGCACAAAGTCACCCTCATGGCACAAAGTCACCCCTCGCGACGGTAGCAAGTAATATAAAGTATACACATTAAAACTAAATGCTATGTAAATCTTCATTAAACTATGGTATTCACTTAACTATAATCCTTGCTTTCTCCGTTGTTAATAAATGGCGCTTGGCCCACTATGGCTCTGAACCCTTCAAATAAAAGAACAAAGGGAGTGGCAGTGGTTGGAATGGAGATGTTTAAATAGCGGAGACACAACATTACCCTCCCTCATGTGCTCTACCAGCTCTGCTCCGAAAGGGGAATCGCTCTCCGACGTCACAAGTTGGCCAGTTGGAAATGACCGCAGTACATGAACTGGAAGTTCCGATGTTTGGAAAATAATGTCCAGTGCTGCTTAAAAATTTGAACTAACACGTTTCAGGACTAGAATTCATAATGACTTGTGAGTTATTATTATTATTATTATTATTATTATTATTATTATTATTATTATTATTATTATTATTATTATTATTATTGAATAATTCGGTATTTAATGACGATGTGTAACCACGCGCTTGTTTAATTTCGATGGAATTTTTGATAGCGAGATGATATTTTATCGAGATGATCCGTGGATTTGCAGTGGGGTTACCTGACATTCGCTTTGTATGTAGGAAAAAGCTCGGTAAAAATCTCAACCATTTAATGAGTCAAAGAGGGATCTGAACCCACGACTAGGCCTACTCTGTCCACGAATCCCACTCGTTACCCCTCGAAAATGCGGGTGGAAATAATAATAATAATAATAATAATAATAATAATAATAATGAACATTACAGTTCCTTTATTATGTAGCGAATGATATTACTGCTTTCAGTTTTTTTCTTTAACTTTCATTTAAAAGATACAGAAACAATTCTACAAGAAAGATATTTGGATTAAATAGTGTCGCATGTATGTGTAATACATTTTGGACAGATTTATGTAAAGCAGCTGTACACACATTGTAAGCATAGTGCTTCCTAGAGAGGATCTCACCTTAATAATAATAATAATAATAATAATAATAATAATAATAATAGAGATAGTGATAGTGATAATAGTAATTATAATTTGTGTATATCATAATTAAAGGGGTCAGAGCCATATTGGGCCAAGCGCCATACATTAAAAACGGAGAAAACAAGTGTTAAAATTAAGTGATTACCATAATTCAATTAAACATATAGCAAAAAATATAAAGTGTGCACATTAAAACTAAATTATATGTCAATCTTCATTAAATTGCGGTATTCACTTAACTTAACTCTTGCTTTCTCCGTTTTTAATAAATGGCGCTTGGCCCACTATGACTCTGAACCCTTCAATTATATATCGTTAAATTTTTATACATTTAGTAGTAATACATTTTAAGACCACGTTTGGACTTCTTTCTGACACTGGACGGGTGAAAGATGAAATTCCTGCATGATGTCAGTATAATATCACACAAGGCATTAATATTACTATGTTAAATTGCTTTATACCTTGTGACTTAAGACACTCGCCAAATGTACGTAGGCCTATTAGACTCTGCTCTTTCGTTTATATAAATGTTTTGCGATTTAATCTTAAATAGTTAATGATAAACAACATTCTTACAGTTAGCCTATGTTTTGTTTCGTTCAATATTTGGAGGTACTGAAAGCTGAAAGGAAATCATTATAACTTTTGAGTTGTAGTCTACTTGATTGATAATAATTGTATTGTAAGTTGAACTAGAGGCCATTTCGACCACTGAGCAGAGAGTGGAGCTAATACTGCTCTATGGGGACAATCCAAAACCATCACACAACGTGTAGGCAGTTTACTACATTCATTTAAAATAACGTTTAGTGTGCTCGACATGAAACGAAGTGATCCTCCCAAATCGGCTGCGGACGAACAACAACAACAACAACCGTTGATTGCAAAAATGTCGATCATTCCTAATGCGCTATGTAATGGCCTTTCTGTATGATTATCACTGATAAACAGATGAGAATGTGGTTTGAGCTAAGTGGGGCCATAGTACATCATGCTATAACAGTTTGTAAGAAATTAAATAACACGTTCGTTATGCACTGGATTGGGCGAGGTGGACCTCAGTCATGGCCTCCACGGTTACCAGACTTTGCACCCATAGATATTCATATGTTAAAGATGGTGTTTTTCACACAAAGCCTTCAATTACGTTATTCAACACATTCCACAAGCAACACATTTTTTATTTAATTATACGAAGTATTCATCCATTAAAATGGCATATACAAGTTATTAACTAAATTCCCCTCTATTTCGTAGGGGAAAATGTTCCTAGACACAGCTTCGACTTAGAGTGTTCTGGCACAAGACCGAGAAAGAGGAGTCGGCGAAAACAAGCAACACTCTACTACTTATATTTACTTTGGTAATTCAGCGGAAAACTCAAGATAATGCGCGTACTTTCGTTAATTTTATTGTTATTGATCCTAGTATGCATAGAGCTTACGAGTACAAGTAACACTTTAACACGAATCTAGAAGCAAAGCGTTCGTAAATCCTATTAGATGTGCTGGTATAAAAGAGAACATATAACAAACACCACATTACAGATATTTTCAGAGAAATGCCGACGTTTGCACACACATCAACGTATGTGTTGTAGAAGTCTCTCATACGCACGAATAGGCCTATATCAAATTGGCTTTCACATTAAAAAGGAATTTTGCTGACATATCCACCTGTGTTCATTAAGAGACATTCCCAGTAGACACTACACTCTTTGACTTTGACTTTCATATGCCAATTATCGACTAAGATCAGTGGTAATAGAAAAACGTAATATAGCGCTTGCACTTCCTAACCAAGCGGTACGTGGATCGATTCCCAGCATGAGCGGAGATTTATTCCCATTCCACGGGGCTAGGTATTTGTTCTTGTCCACTGACATCTCTGCGGTGACCCTCCATCGTGCTAACAACACGATCAGTGAGGCCCCCATTTGAGAAAGTGTAGTGCTTGTCAAAAGATAGGTCAAACCATCTAAATTGTGTTGTAGCGTTTGTAGGAGATTAAGACGTAGTACTATATTTTGCCATTTGTATTATTCTCTGTCCGCAAGCGATGGACAAATTAAACTGGTACCACTTGTATGAAAAAGGCTGTATTCTCAATACATTCACTCATGGACAGTATATTTTAAGTTTTCATTTGTGTACAGTATATGATACTGAATTCATATTCACTTGTTAGCAATTTCGGATATTCAGCACAAAGTAATAGAAGACCAAATACACAAGAAGGCGGAAAACATGAACGCATCTCGCAATAAATTGCCAATATTCCAAGACATTATCTGCAAAATGCTGTACGTTGAACAAGAGAACGGCGGACATCTTCCCAATGTTTTGTAAACCCCGTTATTTGCCCAACATTGTGATGTGTTTGTTTTTTTACATATCTCTAATATTATAATATTTATAGCGGTTTAATGTTTGAACTGACTTTTGAATTACTCTATATAAAAGTGTGAGAGATGTTAAAAATTATAGCCTAATATTGTTAGATTGCTAAAATCGAAAATTGCAGGAGCACAAAATTTTCATTTTATAGTCGTACTTCGAAAAGTGAGAAAGTAAAAATGTGCCATGTGTAAAAAAAAAAAGTATCCCCGTAACATGCCATGCTTTCCATGATCTCGCCACTAGAATGAGGTGGTGTGGTCGACACCACGCTCTGACCGCCTTTTGCCCTCGGGAAAGACTCGGTACTCAATTTTAAAGGAGGCTGAGTGAACCTCGGGGCCGTTCTGAAAGTTTGGTAACGAGAAAAAATCCTGTCACCACCTGGGATCGAGCCCCGGACCTTCCAGTCCGTAGCCAGCTGCTCTGCAAGTAACTGTTGTAAGTTATTTAATATAATATTCAACCGAAATTTTTTTAGAGTGTGTGGTGCTGACAAACTGCAAACTGAAGTTTTCCATTTCATAGAGTGTGTGTGCTTTTTTGTGTGTGTTTGTGTCTTACTTCCTGCGCTGAATTTTGACGTGTTACTGAGATAACATCCCAAACTATGCGTTAGAGGTTAGAGAACACTCCAGTTTCGAATATTTGTGCTCAGTAGGTAAAGGCATGCTATGTGCAACTGAAATCGGAGATGATAATTTGAAGGTGACCTTACGACTCGGCGTATTTGTTGTATCTTGGCATCTCGAAAACAATGAAATATAGACCACTGTTCCTTACGACATTCTCGACTTAGTTCACGAATGGAACAAGCATCAGATGTCTGTGGGTCGAATTTTGTATCGGCCTGTACATTGTTCTGAATGAATGGAATTTTCTGGGGAAGACATTTAGAACTGTCGCCGAAGTGTTGTGGCCTCGCCAACACCGCTCAAACATAAATTGCATACAACACACCTGTTCCTATAATATTTGCGTTCTACGCGAGAAAGCATAAATTAAAGCACTCTTTATCGCAATACCGGAACTATAGATTTCGGTAATCATAGCACTGGTTACACCTATCAACATTCAGCTGTCCGTTACTAATTGCAAAGGGAAAAGTCAACTTCCCTGAATACCGATTCCATTGTTCCAAATTACAGTGCATTACGAATTCTGTTGTCGCAGGAACTGAACTTTCAGGTGATAAACAAATGACCCGATAAACCGATTAGTGGCTGTGACTGGGGAAGTAACGGAAACTGTGAGAGTTACAGTTGGAACAACTGCAAAGTGTACTCTTAAGTAATTTAACATTACAATTTTATTCCAGCTGTTCGATTAAGACTTAGTTCACCACAGTGGTTCTGAGGAAACGTACGCGCTTCCCATCCAAGCGGTCCGTGGTTCAATTCCCGGCTTAGGCAGTGCAAGAAATTAAATTTATCTCCCGTATACGAGACTGTATGGTTGTCTGATGTCTTACGATTGTCCTGTGATGTCCCTGCAATGGCTCTGCGTTTTGCCAGTCCCACATCCAGAGAGGACAGTAATATGTAGATGTCTAGTATTGATTCAGTGATAATACTCTTCCTCCCCTACACCGTAGTGCAATAGTATTCAATCATTTTTGCTTGCGTACCCCCAAAATAGACTTTTTTCTGCCTTCGTAGCCCAAACTACTTTGCAAAGAATAGCAAAAGACTATGAATAATATATGTATAACAAATTATTGTTATAAGCACAGTAGTAACTGATGCAATAACGATAGTAATGAATGTGAAGGTGTTATTGAAGCAAGAGGGGGGAAATAGTTGACATTGTAAAATACAAGATGTAAACTGCAATAATTATCAAAAAATAATATAATAAATATGTCAACATTTTTACATACGTTGTCAGTGGGATGTGTACTCCTTAAGACAGAAATTGAATACCACTGCTATATTGGTTTATAAGTCGACACTAGACGAGAGAAAAAGAAAGAAATAGAAAGGAAGAAATGAAGAAAGAAAGAAAGAAAGAAAGGAATCAGAAATAGAAAGAAAAAAGATGGAAAGAAGGAAGAAAATAGGAAGAAAGGGAGAATGAAAGAAGAAATTGAAAGAAAGGCAATAGAAATAGAAAGAAAGAGATTGAAAGAAAGAAAGAAAGAAAGAAAGAAAGAAAGAAAGAAAGCTAGAAAGAAATAGAAAGAAAGGACATAGAAATAGAAAGAAAGAAGAAAATAAGGAAAGAAGAAAAGAAGGAAAGAAAGGGATGGATAGAAAGAAAGGAAGAACGAAAGAAAGAGAGGAATACAAAGAAAGAAGGAAATGGAAAGAAAGTAAGAATGAAAGAAATAGAAAGTAAGAATGAAAAAAATAGTAAGAAAATAAGAATGAAAGAAACAAAACAAAAGGAAGAAAGAAGGAAATATAAAGAAAGAAAAAAGAAAGAAAAATAAAGAAATAATAGACAGAAAGAGAGAGATAAAGAATAGAAAGAAAGAGAATGCATGAATAAATGAATGGAAGGGAGGGAAGAAAGGGAAATGGTCCACTATTAGCAACGGTTTTTGCTTGAAGAATATGGCTTTGTAATTTTAAACACTTGTAGTAAAGCACTAAAAATTGTATACCGTAATTTCCCATAACTATGGTCCAGGCACCCAACTATGGTCCAAAACGCATTATGTACTACTTAGTCCCCCAAGAGTTCGGTGTTTACTGTTCAAGGCATTATGTTCCCCATAGATGCGTCTATCTACCATTACACGTGGCAATGATATGGATGCCTAACAAGGTCAGTGTGCATCGTTCTATTGAATGTGTGAAGACACGAAATCATTGAGTTTGTGATTGTCTGTTTTATTAAGCTCTCCTCTGTAGAACTGGTATGTTATAGATATATGATTCTTTGTACAATTACACCTGGCTGTATAGTGTTTACTTTCACGTAATAATTACACTGGCAGAGGTTAAGGACTCTGCGTGAAATATGTCAAGGCTAGAAGTCAGTCCTCAACTATGTACCACAATTTTTCGTGGACCATAGTTGTACTTCATTTCGAAATATTTGTTTCAATAAAATGTGATCAATGTGATTATTTTCTTCTGCAAATACGGTATCTCAGTATATTCTAAAACTCCATTTAACATTATAGTCAAGTAAACAAAGAAACAGGCTGTTCCAGCAATAATGGTACTATCACGAATGATGGTCCGGTAAAACGAAAACTTCAGGGTAGAAGGAAAAAAACCGTCCCTGTAAGTGACTATGAGAGCGATGAAATTGAATTGGATAAAGATTATGATGTTTCCGGTGTTCTCTCCATATTTACAGACAGTGAGTCAGATATGGAAAAGAAGACGAAATCTGTTAAATTAATGCTAAAGGCACATAGTTATATGGTAGTTACTTATGATGAGGAATTGTGGCCAAGGAAAGTTTTGGAAGTGAAGAACAATGGAGCTGTTGTTTCATGTATAGTAAGAAGCGGCAATTACTGAGGTGGCGAGAAATGGAGACCAGAAGAGCCTTTCAGAAAATAAGACAAGTTAATGTGAGTGAGAGAACTGTAGGAGGACGTCTGGCTGAATGTGGGCTGATTCCAGAAGACCAGCTAAAGGCCCAAAATTGCTCCAGCAACATCATGTTGAACGATTACGTTTTGCTCACATTCATGCTAATTGGAACCTGGGGGAGTGGCGACGAGTGCTCTTCACAGATGAATCGAGATTTAGTTTACAGATGGGCGTGAAAGAGTGTGGAGAAGAGAAGGAGAACGTTTTTGTTCATGTACCTTCAGTTCACGTGTCAGTTTCCAAGATGGATCAGTAATGGTATGGGGTGGTATTTCGTATGAAGCTCATACAGAACTTGTTTTCATTAATAGAGGTGCTTTGACTGCTCCAAGATACATCGAAGAATGTCTAATTTAACATGTGGTACCATATGCCCCACTTATTGGTAGAAAGTTCCTGTTAATGCATCACAATGCTTGCCCTCATGCTGCAAGAATCGTGGATGAGTTCCTTCACGACGTTGGATTGAATAGGATGACATGGCCAGCAAGAAGTCCTGATATAAACCCTATTGAACATGTGTGGGAAGTGCTAGGGAAGCAGTTAGAAGTCGTCTAACTCCTCACAGCAACTTACAGCAGCTCCGAAGTGTTCTAAGTAAAGAATGGAATAGAATCGACCAGACTGACATCCAGAATTTGACCGAAGGGTTTAATCGGCGAATGGTAACATTCATACAGTCACGGGGAGGCAATACTCGCTATTAGGAATATCTGGGTGGCCACGAAATCAGTTGAACATTTGGAAGAAAATTGATATAATTTGTAAGTTTTTACACCTTTTAATTATATCCATTGTTTGTCGTTGAAAATAATAGCGCAAATGATAACGAATAAGTTTTTTTTTTTTTTTTTCTGGGAAGCATGTTTTCTTCATTTCATAAAAGATTTTCTGATTCTCACCTCATAAAAAATTGAGAAACTTTAGGTGGCCCGGTTTTTTGCCGGTGAGTGTAGTTGTTCATTATTGCAGAAAAATGACTTTTAGATTTCACTTGTTTATTGAGTGTTATACTAATAAAAAGAATCCATGTACTTTTCATTTATTTTTAATATTTCTGTGCTACATTATGTTTCTACCCTTAAATTAGAAACTCAGTGTATTGATTTACTAATAATTACATATCCAGCTATAGTCCATTCATGCTTTCAAGCATGAATATATGAGTGGATCATAGTTGGGCAACTCAGAATACATCTATGTACCAATGCTTATAATTTTTTTAACACTTGTAATTAAATAATTTAAAACACATATGTCAATATTTATTTAATATAAACTTACAAGAATCCGAAGCCAAAATTTCACTTAATCTGTATGAATAGTACTGAATATACAAAGAAAAATGTGACAAATGTGGACCATAGTTAGGGGAAACCACGGTACTTAACTATGAACATTATTTCGTAAAGATATATGACTCTATGTTTGTGAAGGGTATAGTATCAAGCAATAATATTATTGCAGTTGTTAATAATACAATTTTTCCCCCTTATTTGATAATAAATATTCTGCTAAGGATGCAAATCGCTCTGTAAATTTGAAAGTAATAAATTTACCAAGTATAAATTAATTTAGTGCTCAATTTATTACCTTTTCGAGAAGCAAAATGACTCACCAGATGTCTCAGTATTACTGTACTTGACAGCACAGATTCGGGACATCGATAGTAAGTAAATAAGTTCATTATGAATATATGCTCTACAAACCTTAGCTAAGAAATTGTAACCAATGGAATAGTGCAGATCTGACGTTACATTAGGCACATCCAACATCTTAAGAGCCTGTAGAAACTGGAAATATTTCTTGATTTTTCTGTGGAGACATTTGAAGGCCAAGATTTATTCAATTATCATTAATACGACAGATAAAATTTATTCCTTTACATTAACGTGCTCTAAGATCTGAATCCGAAGTCTTTGGGTCTGTGAGGAGTTCATTTTCACGCCGAACTTGGTTCTCTGTCCATGAACGCGGAGGAAATTTTAAACATCTCTCGCAATGAAGAACTAGGACAATAAAACGGTAGCAGTGTTTGCTTTGCTTTTCAGATGCAGCAGTATTGAAAATGTGCCCATGGCAGTATAAACATAAGTGGTTGCAACATTCTAGATAATGTAAGGATCGAAGTGTACTTATTTTTAGTAACTTATTTACTTATTATGATATGCAGACAGTATTCTTTAAAATATGGTCTGTAATAATGAGACGATGTATCTAACTGTGAAACACGTCTCGCTACCGAACAATAATAATAATTGTGCATAATAATGAAATATCATTGAAAGTAAGTATCTTGCTGTACAAAATGTGGAACATATTGGTGTTGTTAAGCTCTAATTACTGTAATGCATAAGAAGCATTAGTCACAGGAAGCTAATATCTCTGCTATGCACGTTACAAAGTAGTAACAGTTACAGCGCTTCTGTATAATAAAAATAAATGCTCTCCGAAGGCATGTGACACTGAAAATATGAAGGCAACAGTATTAGGAAGTGCTATTAATTGTAATTTAACATCATAGTATTTCTTGTATAATAATCGCTACAGATTTACTTACATGTAATTCAATTGTATAGCGGTAAATTAATTAGTTTTATAGACTGTGAAAGAATGTAAGGGAGATAAAAGCGAACAAATTTTCTTTATATACCTATATAATAATTCGTCACGTTTCCTATTGATCTTACTATGCGTGAACAGAATGACGAAATATGAGATATAATGTTGATTATTAATTTCCTGCTCTTAGAGGATTTTAGTTCAGCTAATGTGCAACATTTGTTGTAATGTTCAGTGCAACTTCATAAAAAATTGAAAATGACGTTTGAGATTATTTGTTTGTGTAATATATATATATAACGTTGTTGAGTGTTCCCACTTCCTAGCAGTTGCCACTAATGCTCTTTCTTCCCGAAAGATGGGAACATACTCAGCCAGTTGCGATGCTTCTAGGGTACTGGCTGGCTTGTCAAGGAAGGTGGGAAAGTGAAATATATGAAATTATATTATGAAGAATATTAAAGGATTGAGATTCTGTCATTTGCTAATATCCAAATATCCGCCTGCAAATACTTTGGAAACCATGAAAAGCCAAGCCAGGATATCCGGCCCCTGGGATCGAATCGAAGTCCTCACGAATACAAGACGGATGTGTTAATCACTATACTCAATGCCTGGTATATTTATATAAACACACACACAACCCCCTCCCCCCTGTCTGAAGCATCTTAATTTTTTCATAGCCAGTGAAACTTGTCATTTACACTCTGCATATAGAGAGAATTATAATTGCTCTGAAATTTCAGAGTGGACTTTAGTCTATACGCCTAATTTTATATGTGTAGGTGTGAATTATTATAATTGTGTAGGCCTATTATTACTATAAATTCTCTCCGATTGGTTATCACTTCTGTTAGCTTCATCATATAGTCTGCTGTAGCACATGCATGATAGACCACAGGTTCCACTTTAATTTTGAATGTTTTCGTTACCATGCAACAATCTTCATCAAACCACGGTTTCTTTTTCTTAGTTTCATAATAACCTATGCTCTGCTCAGCTGCAATTTTGATACTATCTCTGATGTTTTCCCACACGCTAACTCTTTCTCAACGTCGTCGGAACTTCCTAAAGTGGCAAACCTATTCGATATGTCGACCTGATAATGTTGCTCAGTTTCCTCGTCCTTTAATTTTAGAATATTGAATTTACTAATAATAACTTGTCGGTCTACTCGCTTGGCTACTGATAGTCTTTCTCTTAATTCTCCAATTACCAAATAATGGTCAGAATTACAGTCTGCCCCCCCTGAAAGTTTTAATGTCTACTATACTAGTATGTCTCGTTTATCTATTAAGATGTGATCTATTTGGTTGTGTGTCAATCCATCTGGAGAAGTACAAGTATATTTATGTATATTCTTATGGGGGAATGTTGTACTTTTGACAATTAAATTTTTTGATGTCGCAAAGTTGACTAACCTAACTCCATTGCCATTGCTAGTTACGTGTAGGCTCTCTTTTCCACTAGTTGGTTTAAAAATATCCTCCCGTACTACTGTAGCATTGAAATCCCTCAATATAGCATATAAACTAGAATTTTACTCTTCAAAGTAATTTCTAAACGACAAGATTTTTATAAGGCACTTAATACTCAACTAATAATAGTAGAGTAAGATGCTATGAAAGGTCATTTAGGATATAACTTAGAGGGTTTATTTTTTAAGTTTTAGAGACTATTTCATACTTTTAAGCACCTGAAATATAATTTTTAAAGCTTAATTCCTAAGTTATTTATAATAATATATGTTTCTTTGTTGCAGGTGGGTGTGAGGTAATACTATCCACAAGGAAACACTCGGTTGCCCCTCAGCTTCATCTCAGCTCCTATTCCGCAGTAGTGCAGATTGTATCTTACACGACACAGAAGGTAAAAACAATGAATCTCTGTATGTATGATTTAGAATTGTTTACTTTAATGTAACTGTACATCTTCCGATTAAGGAACAACAATAGGACATTATTCTTTCAGTTGATAACATTTGCAGACTAAAATGTTGGTTAAACAAATGTGTTGCAATTCTGACTGTCGTTTTGATCAACTTGGTATTGCTGTGATTTGTGACTTGGAAGTCAATTGACATTTCGCGTTAGAGTAGGCTACATCCCTTTATTTTTCCTTTACAATTCTCTTCCTATACCCAGCGCAATTCGAACTGGTGCATCAAGGTCGCGTACAAACGTACACACCATGCACGAGTTATTGAACTGAACTTTGAACTGAAACACTGGTAATCCCGGTTGTCCCAGCTGACTTTAGTTGAGGAGAATAGTCCAGAAATGGGGTAGACACACGTGGTAAATGCAGTCCATTGCTACACTTTGATCTGCCAGTTCGAAATGCGCTGAGTATATGTAGTTACTCTGCAAGTACTGATTTGTGTCGCATACATTTATTCTGGTTCATTAGATTTAACATAATTTTGGAATGTTATTGTTTCCAGTCATAATGTGTTTTACGTTTATCTGATTTTTAAGATATTTTTAGGCTATTTCTTGACGTTGAATTCTATTTAATTTACCGCCCACGTATGTTCAGCGTCTGATTTGTAGGGTAAGCTGTTATATTTTGAAAATCTCTCTTCGAAAATAACCTAGCTATAGTACAAAACTGTATTCAATAAATATTAAACATAATATAAAAATTACATGTTGCTCCTTACGTATAACTCATTTTATTTGAAATTAAAAATGTGAACAGTAAAGATTATTATGACTGTTACACTTTTACTACGTCACACTACTTTTTGACCGATAAAATGGTACGGAACAACGTGTTTCAACCAATCATGGCTGCTTATTTACAATTTTTATCACCTCCCTAGCATTTGTTTCTTTTTATCACCTCCTTAGCATTTACTTCTTTGTTTGCAAACATTGTACTTTCAATAATTGTACCTTTTTAAAATAATCCATGTTTATTTCATCATCCTTAATTAAAACTTTTTTATCATTTATCTTGTTTATATTATTTAGGTTAATTGAAATGGAATGCAACTGTTTTAATTTAAATGAAACTGAATCAACAAAGCTTTCTTGATTAGTAATCGTCCATAGATTTCCATGAAGATTGTATAGTTGGCACAACTGGTAACAAGAGAACAGTTCATCATAACACACTATTGCTATCTATATAGCGGAATATTTGTAATGATGAGGTTGTACAATAATTTATTTTCAAGACAGTTTAGTATTTTAGTAAGTCAATATTTTATTATATTATAATACTTACTTTCTTCTAATCTTCATATACTCTTTTGTAATCGTGTAATAGTCAATTAAATCTCACTCGAGTCTTGATTTTCTCTAGATAAATCAAAACCTCTAGTGAGATTACTGTAGAAAAGACGGTACAAAATTCAACCGATTCCCATATACATTCAAGAATAAAATCTCAACTGAAAACATAAAGATTAAGATTAATTAATATTGGAATGTAACGCAATTGACCCTATTATACAAACTAGATATGTTTATTGCTCCATTAAACATTTACAGGACGAGAAATACTTAAAAGGCCTGTTGTGGATCTTTGAAACAAATTACTCCTATCCTTTTATCAAGTTAAGAGATTAAATAACTTATATAACATTTTATCAACACTTTAAACTTAGAAAATATTCACTATACCAAAATCTAAACCGTTGAATAACTCGTTACTTTTCATTTCCAGAAATAATTCGAATGTACCGATAATATAAAAATCAACAAACTATTGTCTTCAGCTTAAATCGCTACATATTACAACTCACAAAGTAACATGCAAGAAAGACAACTTGTTCCGTTTTAACTCTTTGTTTCCTACCTCATAATTTGTTTTACATGACGAGTAAACCTTGCCGTTATTTTAATCATGGTTTGTTTTTGTACACGAAGATTAAAATAACAACTCCTAATTAATGTAAACCTTTATACTGTATTATCTCGTATCAATTCAAAATAGAAAGCAACATACCTGGCAGTACATCAACCTCTCTACTAAACAGGCAGATAGATTCACAGCATAAACAAAGCATCCATTTATCTCTCACACTTTTCCAGTAACATGTTTAATTAAGAGAAATGGCTAAACAGCAAACGCCGTGAGACGAATTTAATTAAAATGATTGCGTCCGCAGGATATCTACAAAAATTTAGTACATACATAAATTTATATCCCATTAATCCAAAAAATTGAGGAAATATATCGCATTTGTTAACACAAGTTTAGAAAATATGTTTCGTTGAAGTCTTATTATGCAAAATTTCCGTTTCTTCAGTGCTTAAACATCGGTGCAGTTGACAAATAGCAGAAGTAAATTAAGAAATTTATACATTTTTATCAAATCTTCAGTTTTATAAATCTAGTGCAGGCCTGGGCACTAATACATCAGTCGGGTCATTACAGAATACCCCTTAAGTCCCCATTCCACCTTCCCCGGCTGAGACAGTCATGTTTCATCGGATACGAATAGACAAGAAGGTAAGGATTGCTCAGTGACGGATTGCATAAGGCAGGCATCATAGCTTTTACTAACTTTCGGCTCTCGCTGGTCGCCTAAACTCCAACACTGATGCACAGTGCCTTGGCACTTCTTTTTCTAGATTCTATATCTAAGTTAGGCCTTGATCTGCACTTTTACTCAACTTAACACTAGAAATACATACGTTCGAAGAGAGGGGTGCGGCGAAAATGGCCGTCTTTAGCGACCTCGATGCGGTATCGCGGTATGAGTCAGGGCGTCAGTGTGACTTGAGATAGAGAAGCGAGTAATACCTCGTCCTGTAGCTTAAATACAAGGCCTTGAGCGTGGATAAACATACAATTTGAGTAGAGGTGAAAATTTGAAACATGCCCAAGAATGCACTATGAGGGGTAGCCGAGGTTAAAAGAAAACCCAACAAACGATAGTACTTACAGGGCCTGGTTGAAGGCCGCGCGAGATATCGGAAATTCGCTTTAGTGTATAGTGGAAAGAGACATTAGGAAGAACTCAGATACGCTCTCCGCATTTCATACTTCTCCTATTATTATCGCCCATTATTAGTGATCTAAGATTTCATTCCACCTATGGGCTCAGCTATGCTCTGGAAATTATTAATTTAAATACATTATTATTATTGATATAAATAAATGTACTATTATTTGATAATAAGTAACACGTCCCTTCTGAACTCAATGTGTTTAAGTTATGACTAAGCACAGTCATAATTGTATTAATAACCTAATATTGATGATTCACGATTTTTAGGGTGGACTAAGGTACTTCCAAATATACCTGGAATTAGGCCGCGCAATCTTACGATTCCCCACTGTCAATTTGACTATGGTTTTTTGTGTGTTTCAAGGAAATCTTAATTTGTAATAACAAAAAAAGTAATTTTATTTCCGAATTTTGAGTGGGTTGGGATAGGCTCAATTGGTCGACCCCTGAAACCGCCACTGGAAGTAATGTGAAATTAAATGATGAAAATGTGAAATCAAGACAACGTATGATCCCCGCGTAGGACTAAGCAAGACATCACAAATATCGGGTAACAGTCATAACCTCGACTGGATATCATATTCCATCCTTTGTTTCCATTCCGCGTCAAAACTGCTATTTAACCTTTATGTAGTCTACGGATTAATTAGAAGTGTTTTCCGATATTTATTTATTATAATTCTGTGGCATTTATATGTCGACACCCAACGTTTCCTGATACATTTTTCTCACCTTTGCAAGTTTGTTTCTTAATACGGTGTTTCAAAATATGTCTATTATTTGACTAAATAAAAAAAACATTAAGTAACGAAGTGTAAATGAGAGGTTATCTCTGGGAAAATAATTTACACTTACAAGAAATGCTGGGAGTGTCCACCCTCCTCTTGGAGACACATTCTTTGCCGTTTAACAATGTTGTCAGATACACTCCTCAACATGTCAACATCAATATTGTTTATTTCGGCTATGATGTTTGTCCGGAGATCTGTTTCTGTTGATTCTTTCCTTGAAATAGTCCCACAGATAATTCGCTAACGTTAAATCTGGTGACCTTGGAGGCCACAAACCTTTAGAAATAACACATTCCTCGGAGAAGTTGTTGATGTGTGCCATAGATCCAGTAGAGGTATGGCATGTGGTACCATAATGTTGTAAATATCCTTGCGTTAAGTTCCATATAGTCCAACTGCTCCACAAAGTCCGTGAAAATGTTGTTATACATATCAGAATTTATATTGCATAGCACACTTCAACTTTTTCCGGATGAAGTGATGTCTAATGGTACACAAGAGGATTTTATATCGTACATTCCTTGTGTTTTGAGAACTTACAGAGCCTAACAACAATATTCAACGATGTATCGAAGGCAATCTTCCATCTGCCGGTATCCAAAGAAACTCCTGATTTTGTGCGTGACTTCAATGTACTTGCAATTGAAAAGTCTCCTATGGTCGCAGAGTTATAGCTAATTAAAAAGTTTAATATCCCACTGAAACACTCTGTAGATTCGCAGGATATAAAATAGCCCTTTCTTCATCCATAAAGAAAGACGAAGGCAAAAATTCTACGTTCAACTTGTCTATAACTCCGTCTTTAACTAATGGTAACAGATGTTATCCCGATAACGGTCGGGGAGGCTTCTGTAGGAGAAGAGTGTAAATATGTCGATTCGTAATCTTGCTGATCAACAGAGCCAACTGTGTAATAATCCTGCTGACGTGCTAATACGCGGCACACAAATTGAAAATGGGTATCATTTAAGCTGAGACCAGTTGGAAAGAGCCAATGACTTAACTGTCGAGTGTTCTGCAAACCAACCAGCTAACCACAAATTTTGCTAGCTTGTTTGACATTCTTCCTAATATGGACGTGGACGTTCCATTCGCGTCTTCGTACACTTATCCATTCATCAGCATCTTGGATATTGCTTTTCGTTCTTCATTACCAATAAGTTAAAAGTTTTAATTTAGCCACGTGATTTTATTTTCTATCTAGTGAAGACCTTTATATATCTATAACAAACTGTAAGTCCATTTTCAAGTTTCATCTATTCTCACTGAACGGACTTCCTTACAATGGCTTTTAGAGAACCCGGAGGTTCATTGCCGCCCTCACATAAGCCTGCCATCGGTCTCTATCCTGAGCAAGATTAATCCAGTCCATAGTATCATATCCCACTTCCCTCAAATCTATTTCAATATTATCCCCCTATGTACATCTCGATCTCCCCAAACTTCTTTTTCCCTCCGGCCTTCCAACTAACACTCTATATGCACTTCTGGATTCTCTCATACGTGCTACATGCCCTGCCCATCTCAAACGTCTAGATTTAATGTTCCTAATTATGTCAGGTGAAGAACATAGTGCGTACAGTTCTGCATTGTGTAACTTTCATTATTCTCCTGTAACTGCATCTTAGCCCCAAATATTTCCCTACGCATCTGATTCTTGAACACCTTTAGCCTCTGTTCCTCTCTCAAAGTAAGCGTCCAAGTTTCTCAACCATACACAACAACCGGTAATATTACTG
Source organism: Periplaneta americana (assembly GCF_040183065.1). Lineage (NCBI taxonomy): Eukaryota > Metazoa > Arthropoda > Insecta > Blattodea > Blattidae > Periplaneta > Periplaneta americana. The sequence goes on from NC_091125.1 coordinate 29,883,663, forward strand.
TTTTATAAATTCTAACTTTCAGATTTTTTGACAGCAGACTGGATGGCAAAAGCTTCTCAACCAAGTAAAAACAGGCAGTTCCCATATTTATTTGGCGTTTAATTTCCTCCCGAGTGTCATTTATATATGTTACTTTTGCTCCAGAATATTTAAAATTTTCCACCTCTTCTAAGGATAAATTTCCAATTTTTATATTTCCATTTCGTACTATGTTCTGGTCACGAGACATAATCATATACTTCGTCTTTTTTGGATTTACTTCCAAACCTATCTCTTTACTTGCTTCAAGTAAAATTCCCGTCTTTTCTCTAATCGTTTGTGGATTTTATCCTAACATATTCACGTCATCCGCATAAACAAGATGTAACCCGTTCAATTTCAAACCCTCTCTATTATCCTGGACTTTTCTATTGGCATATTTTAGAGCAAAGTAAAAAGTAAAGGCGATAGTGCATCTCCTTGCTTTATCTCGCAGTGAATTGGAAAAACATCCGACAGAAACTGGACTGAACGACACAATGTAAATTGTAATCAGGACATAGCAGGGCATATCTTAACTGAGAACCTAGAACATTACATTTTCTTTCGACAAACATTCATACGTGAAGAGGGATTCGAACCCGCTTCTGTGGCTTCCATGGAACGCTAAAGCTTCGCGCCATCGTCGATTTATAGGCCTGTCTTGTAATTCGATAGGTATTATGCAACTATCTATGATACATTTAAACTACTATTTCAGTTTGAAGAACAGAATGTTCAATTACTGTGTTAGTGGATGATAAGTTCATTTTCCTAACAACGCGATCACAAAACATGGTAATTCGAACTTGAACAATACCCAGATAGTTAAGGATATTGCCAAGCATCTGTTCGTCCGTTCAACTGTGTTTCTCAGAAATATTGCGTCATAAGAATACTGCAGAGGAACAAAAATACAGTAACCCTAGGGAAATTGTTGGTTTTTCTATTTTCGCAGTCACGCCTACTTCTCAGTATCGGCGTGTCGTGGAAAAAGTAAAGACAAATGTTTCACGCTAATGTAGCTGCATCTTTATCTGGTAGGGCTTATGATGGTTAAAAGTATATAGAGAAATACAACGCACCTTTGACATGTTACGGAAAGGACTTAATTAAAAGTGATAGATTGCAAAATACGGAAAGGAAAGTTACTTGTTTAAAGTAATGTCCGTTGTAAATCATAAAGTTAAATCATATTTAACTAGGACCGCATGATGGTTATATTAACATTTTTCAATTGTTTAAAAAAATTGATAATAGCCTACAGTAGAATCCCTCTTATCCGGCACCAAAGGGATCAGATTAGTTCTGGATACGAGATTTTGGCGGATAATTGAATAAATACCGGTATATACAGAAAAATCGTGCCAAATATTGAAACTTCAGCCATGTGAAGCTTATTTCTCTATCACTTGCTCATAACTGAATAAACATAAAATCTGTGTGGATTTTTATTATTTTAAAACACATCGCACAGCACAAATAATACACTAATTTTAGGTTCGAATATTCGCTGAAAATGAAAGTTCGTGCGAACTTCCTAATGTGGCAACACTGACGACCTGAACATAATTAAATAAACATAAAAGCCGTGTGGATTTCCATTATTAAAACACATCACACAGCACAAATAATACACTAATTTTAGGTTTGAATATTCACTGAAAACGAAAGTACGTGCGAACTTCCTAATTTGACAACACTGACGACCTGAACATAATTAAATAAACATAAAAGCCGTGTGGATTTCCATTATTAAAACACATCACACAGCACAAATAATACACTAATTTTAGGTTTGAATATTCACTGAAAACGAAAGTACGTGCGAACTTCCTAATTTTACAACACTGACGACCCGAAAATAATTAAATAAACATAAAAATTGCGTGGATTTTCTTTATTAAAACACATCACACAACACAAATAGGCCTAATACACTAATTTTAGGTTCGAATATTAACGAAAGTTCGTGCGAACGTCTTAATGTGGCAATATAATTAAATAAAGATAAAACCTGTGTGGATTTTCTTTATTAAAAGATATCACACAACACAAATAATACACTAATTTTAGGTTCGAATATTCACTGAACATGAAAATTCGTTCGAACTTCCTAATGTGGCGAAACTGAAGGCCCACACTGTGGCAATGTGACAGATTTAAACTTGTTTTTTTGGCCTAGCCAAAAGTGCCGTTGTTTTGGTATTGCCGGTTATTTGGGTGCCGGATACGAGAGATTTTACTGTATATTGAACAATGGAACAGAACGCCGTACAGTAAACAGAAGAATTGTAAAGTGTAGTGCAGCAACAATATTGAAATTAAAATATTCTATTGAATTCGAAAAATTTAGAGCTACAGATCCTCACATACACCACGTTATTGTTTCCTTCATATCGTTATTATGATACTAAAATAGAGAGACCTGAAGTAATATGTCACGTAAAGTTTTGTTATGATTCCAAGTAAGCATAGCTAAGCTACCTATACCATACATTTCTTATTAATAGTAATAATTAGAGACCGGGTTTTAAAGGGAAAATTTTTCATAAAAAAGGGACAAAAAGGCGAAAGTTATAGCCAAAAAACACACTTCAGCACATTCATGAAATACATGGCACACACAATTATTCTTACATTTATCTCTTCACAACATCAGGGAAGTGTTGTATTTGATATAGTAAAAAAAGGACTTCAAAAGAACTTATATTACTCCTTCAAAAGAGTGCTATTTTAATTGAAATAACACTTCAGCACATTCATGGACACACATAGCACACACAAGCTTATATTTATCGCTTCACAACATAAGGAAAGTGTTGTATTTGATTACATTCAACATTTCAATATGTTTCAATATGATTCTGCCTCTTTGAATGCAGAATATCTTTATAAACAGAAAATGACCGCTCAACATCAACTGAAACTAGAGGTGAAAATTTTATTTTTAACCTTAACTCTAAATCACCACACTTGATTAGTTTTTTAATGTCTGGAATCAGAAGAAGAATGGTATTTATTTTTGCTTGCTCAGGAAATTATAGGCCCATCGGAAAAATATAGGAAAATTATCTAAATGTTTGCGATATTCCGTCAAAAAAGGATTAAATAAGAGATGTTTTAAAAAAGGAGGGGAAAAAAGGAAATATGGACTAAAAAGGGGGAAAAATGGAAGTCGAAACCACATAATTTGGTCGGTGGAAGATAGTTTTGAACATCATAATTAATTATTTCATGTTTCGTGTTGATATAAAAAAGGGATTCCCTTTAAAATCCGGTCTCTAGTAATAATAGACCTAATAATCAATTAAATTGCCGGAAATACGTGTTGGTGTACAAACACTGTTTTCTGAAGACTCAAGGTAAAAGTAGGTTTGTTTGTACACATCCTTTCCCTGATATGCTATTGAAATGTAAGCTGGAGGTCATTGCTCACAACCGTGTGTGTCGAACAACGAAATACATGCTCTGATATTGTAAACGGAAATAAATGTTTTTACACGTTCACATTTGCAAGTCTACAGTTACCGGTATATAAATACACGTATATCTTTAATTTATTCATAAACGAAGAAGTAGAGTAAAAATATTTGAATCATTTAAAAGAAATAAGAACAATTTCCTCTTTCATTATAGATATTAATATATACAGTTTATTCCTTGAACAGATAGACCTGCCTACAAAAAGTTTCTAATACAGTATTAGTCCCAAATTAATATTTTTCTGAGAAAAAATAATTATCCCCTAAATGTTAACACCATTTTACTCTATAAATACTATCTTTACGAGTCTGATTTATAGTCTTATTATTAGAGAAACTGATAAAGAGTGATTCATCTCCTTACAATTTTGAAATAAAATGGACGGTTTTCTTACAGATTAAATAAAAAGATTAACACGTATCGTTATTTCCTGCTATCATAGGGTGGCCAGATGTCCTCTTTTGTCCGGACAGGCCCCCCTTTTTAGACCTTCGTCAGGGGTCCGGGCGGATTTAGAAAAAATCAACAAATGCCCTCCTTCTCGTAACTTGTATGCCTGATATTTTGAAATTATTTGATTTGACGCCAATTTCAAGTAATTTGCCTGTAGGTGGCAGCAACATCGACGGAATACACTCTTTTCCAACGATCGTAACTCTCTTTACTTACAAAGTAATATTAAATTCACATTTTGTGCGGTCTTATTAGGTTTTGTACAGCATTTTGATAATAATTATAGTTTCCTTAGCTTTCCCTATGTAGTTAACTATAAAATAATTTTATATTATTAAGTTTTGTCATAAGTATGCTGTAATAAAATAAATATTGACATAATTTTAAGTATAATATAGGCATAAGTCTAAATCTAAATAGATATTTTCTGTTCTCTTTAATATATAATTATAGTTCCCTTGACTTTCATATGTTGCTAACTGTAAAATTTTGGAAATATTCAACATTTTTTCCCTCCATTACTATATCTTGTACGATAATGAAAATTGGTATGTGTAAAACACTGCCCTTCTGCTATATGAAAAAAATATTTTTACGATTAAAAAAATGTTTACATTAATTTTTTTTCAAAATTCATTTCACTGTGCAGTGATGACACATAACTCAAAAACTATCCAACATTCTGTGATGAAAATTTTTGTTTGTATTTATGCATGTTATATCTACAATATGATGCAAGATCACTTCTCTACCTTTGATAGTTTGTCTGATAAAAAATAAATTCCTTTAAAAATGGTCAAGTATCAGTACTTTCTTCTAACACAAAATAAATAAATATATATATATATATATATAATTTATTAAGGACTGTAGTTGAAAGAGCATGATATTGCAAACATGGGTTTCAGCAATAAAATAAAAGACAGAGAGCATGAAAAAGTTAACAAGTTTGAGTTATGAGGGAAACGCTTCATCACTGCACAGTAAACTGTGATCATTTTTAATTTTGAAAAAAAAAAAAAAAAAAAAAGTATAGAAATTATTTTTTTTTAATTGTAAAAATATATTTTTTTCATATAGCAGAAGAACAGTGTTTCACACATACCAATTTTCATTATTGTACAAGATATAGTAATGGAGGAAAAAAATGTTGAATATTTCTAAAAATTTTGCTGCTGTAAGCTGTAGGCCTACCTAACCACTTAAGTTTTATCATAATTATTTTGTAATATTAACATACTTTTAAGTATGATATAAGCCTAAATCTGTACTGTAAGAAAATAGATTCAGGCCTAACGTAATTTATAGTATAATATAGGCCTAAGCCTAAATCTAAGTACATATTTTCTGTCCTCTTTTTTCGAACAATGTCCTCCTTTTTGAAGCTTTGTTTTCTTTTCTATCGATGTGAATCTGGACACTCTATGCAATCAGGAAGTCTGGCAACCCTGCTGCAGTGACCAAAGGAACGGAACGCTTGCTATTGAGACCAAGTGAGTGTGTGTATTTGTGATGTTTCATGAGCCAGGGATGCGCTGTTGACAAACTGCGCAGATTTCCAGCTGAATAAACTGGAAAGAGTCTTAAATTAAACAAACATATTTAAATACTTTGTAGTATAATTGAAATCGAGGAAAAATATAGCAAAAAAAATTAAAATTGCTATGCTATAAACACCACAAAAATTATAAAAACACATTAGGATAAGAGTTTATAAAACCATGGAAAGACCAGACGGTACTCATGGCAGACAGGCTTAGGATATCGAGAAATAAAATGTAGAACAGCTCACCTCAGTCGAAATTAAATTCCTGAGAAAAACCGCAGGCTACACGCTACTACACCGAACGAGAAATACAGATGTAACAGGAGGATTCAAAATAACGCCAATAGCAGAATTCATACAACACAAAAAACTCCGTAAATGCAGCATATCAAACAAATGAAAGAAGCGGGATACCGAGACAGATTCTCCGATATAGAGAAGAGAGACCTTTTGGAATACATCTTAAAACTGCGAAAAATTATTACAGGCAATTAAGCACAATACAGAAAAGGACAATGATGATGACGAGGATGTTACACGATACAATTCATGTAACAATACACAAAGAAATTATTGCAATATGTAGAAAGAAATGGAAGAAACCGATTTTCCAATACATAAGGGCTTATAGAGGACATCTGAAAACATGACAGGATGCTAATACTGAAGGAAAAATAATGATTATGATAACATATACTGTAGGCTTCGTATGTGACTAGAACCAATACATGTTTAACTCTGTTCTAGAAAGCTAGACATTATTCATCTTCTCTTGTTATAAGCAGCAATATTGTTCTGCTCCTGCTTATAAGTACGAGCATTATGCGTATCATATCGTTCTTTTGCGATAAGAGTAATACAACTCAGAGCTTTCCAATTTTTTATTTTTTTCAAAAATTATATCTAAAAGTGGTACATTTTATGGGCAAATTAGTATTTTTCGCTAGATTGCACTTGCTCTCTATTAAACTGGCAGTCTTTACGAAAATAGTGACTTAATTTTGAAGCATTCGAATAGGAAAATTGTGATTTTTAAACAAGAGTGATACAATTTGTGTTGTGCATCTGTTAGTTGTTGCAATAATAACGAATTATTTTGTTTTATGCCATTATTTTGATTTTTCAAACATAATTCATAACTACTGATTTAAAAACATTATAGTTCTAGACTACCAATTATTGTATTATTTTCGTACATGCTTATTAAATTTACTTTCCTTTATGCCAACATCTTCATAATTATATTTGTTAGTAAATGTCACGTGTTTGGCCGACTGTTAGGCCTACATGCAATATTATATCAATATATCATTTCGTTGTACTAACTTATTTTAATGCACTTGAGAAAAAAGTACCATTGTCACAATTTACACAATTTAATATACTAGAGTGAAAACTAAGTATAGAATATTGTTAATTACTTCTTAAATTTTAATTTTGTAAAAAAAAAAAGGTTTTATACAAAAACCGTTGGAGATAAACCATGGAATATGTTGTTGTTGTTTTCTAATGCCAGGCGTTTGACAAAAAAAGTCATTTGATCTCTTGCACTCCAATATTTTTCAAAGATATTATCATGACCAGCCACTGAAGCACAGATTTTGAGGTGTTCCGAATCCATTTCTTGGTTTGAGTTGCACAATGGACAGTTAGGGGACTGATATATTCCAATTCTATGCAGGTGTTTGGCCAAACAATCATGGCCTGTTGCCAATGTAAATGCAGCCACAGACGATTTTCGTGGTAAATCGGGAATTAACTGTGGATTTTGATGCAGAGAGTTCCATTTTTCCCATGGGATTGTGTTATCAAATTTTGTTTGTTGAAGTCTAAGTATGTAGATTTAATAAATCTTTTCACAGAGTAATATGTAGATTTAGTAACAGGTCTGTAAGTAGCAGTGCTGCCCTTCTTTGCTAAAGCATCCGCATTCTCGTTTCCCAGGATTCCACAGTGGGATGGTATCCATTGGAATACAATTCTTTTATTGAGTGATATTAATTGAGAGAGCATTTTAGTTATTTCTGCTGTTTGAGATGAAGGTGTGTGTTTAGAGACTATTGATAGAATAGCTGCTTTGGAGTCTGACAATATAACTGCTTTTTTAAATTTACTGATGTGGCATAAAGATTCCGGAGACTTTCACTTATTGCAATGATTTCTCCATCAAAACTTGTTGTTCCATACCCAAGAGATCTATAAAGTGAGAAGAGACAGCACGTAACACCTGCACCGGCACCTTGTTCTCTGGAGATCAAGGGTCCGTCAGTGTATAAATGAAGCCAAACCATGAAATATTATGCCAGTGTTCGAAAACGGTTATTCATACATACAGTGTGTGACAGTAAACTATTTTTTTGAAATGGCACCCTATATTAAAATTTACATATTCCGAATCTCCATTAAATTTTACGTAAGAATACTAAAACCTTTACCCATTCTCCCGTTTCTTGTCTCTTAACTATTTATTAAGCTTGTTTCGTTGACTTCAAATTTGAGACAAATAAGTATGTAAAATCATGTTGAGTAGGATATAAAACTAAACAAAACACTATAACTAACGAAACTTTATCACAGATGCTTAAAATGAAAACCATTCACAGCCAAAAAATATCCCAGTCTATCTCGAAAACAGTCCATTGCCTTCCTCACAGTTATATGACTGTTCTGTTCCATCTCATATCTACAATGGACTGTTTTAGTGATAAACTGAGATACTGTTTGGCTGTGAATGGTTCTCATTTTGAGCATCTGTGATAGTTTGGTTAGTCATAATGTTTTGCTTAGTCCTATGCCTACTCAACATGATTTTACATACTTGTCTCAAATTTGAAATCCACGAAACAAGTTTAATAAATAGTTAAGAGATAAGGAACAGGGGAATGGGCAAAGTTTCTACGCAGTCATAAGTAAAATTTAATGGAGATTCAGAATATGTAAATTTTAACATACTGTCATTAAAAAAAAATAGTTTAGTGCCACGTTCTGTATGTCTGAATAATTAACTGTTTTCGAACACTGGCATAATATTTTATGGTTTATCTCCAACAGTTTTTGTATAAAACTTTTTTTTGCAAAATTATAATTATTTAAGAAGTTATTAACATTATTCCATACTTATAGTTCACTCTGTATATCTGTGTGTGCTTTTTTGAAACGATTTTTTCACGACTAAGAATAAACTATGTGTCTAGGGTACCAAAATAATACAATATAACATTTCCTTCGTATGGAGAGCAGAGCTAGTAGTATTATTCTTCCCAAGGGAGAGAAATATTAATAATGAAGACATATCAATCATTGTTGTTATGACATTTGTGCATATGCGGTCAATGAAATAGCTCCAGGGAACTTCAATAATATGCATTTCAAAAATAAAATGCGATAATATACTCCCCCGGTCGTGGAAAAAAATAATACAGTATATATACTCCAAGGGATCGAAACACAATTTTTCCCTCGGTACAAAAAAAAAGTGCGTTTATGTCCCTTAAAGTATAATATACTATTGTTTTCTATCAAAAAGAATGACATAACTTAAAATAATTTATTGTTAAAGTTACTGAATGAAGGAAAAAAAAGTGACACTAAAATATGATCCTAAAAGTATACTGTAATGTCAAACTGAATTACATTTGGAAAAAACATGTGAATTTTACGTGATTTTTAATAATATGAAATATTTAGAATGCCGCTACTGTAAAATTTACACTTTTAAAGTTCTGTCACTTTTATCGCAAATGAGTGATATACGTATTGCGTATTTCTGGATTAGGCCAGAAATTTCAGACCTTCTTCGAAAGACAAGTCCTTGATAACATTTCCGCTACAAATACATACCACTGTTGGTAAAAATTTCTCACTCCACATTGAGTTTGCTGATGCAAGAACATGCGATTTTAAATTAACTTAAAAACTAATTATTTATTTTCATATTTATTCTGTTATTGAATTTTTTCCCCGACGCTGAAAATGTCTGTTTTATAAATTTCTTGCTAGTGTAGAATGATATAGGCTCTATATGTTTATTAGATGTTTCGGATTACAGAGAGAGAGACAAAGACAGAGAGAGCTGTAGAAACGGAGCAGAATGAGACGCCTAGATAAACAAATAGAAATATAAAATATATGTCAAACAAAAGTGAAAAATAAAAGTGAAGTTAATATTAATAATGATAGTATTATTATTATTATTATTATTATTATTATTATTATTATTATTATTTGCTAGAGCATGCACTATTTCTATGATTAAATATAATCATTCAATCAAAGTACATATAGGCCTAAATAACATTTCAACATAGAGGCGTAATATTGGATATCAATTAAAACCTAGGAATTAGTTTTCTTTTCAGTGCTACTTCAATGCAAAATCGTGTTATGATGGTAAGGGTGATTATGATGATGACGGCGATGGCAACGATGATGATACTAAATGGTCTAATAAAAGTTTCACTCAAAGACAATAATATTACAAAATGAAGAATATCATTATACATGTGGTAGGCCTATATGAAGTTTGTCAAACCAATTTTTTTAAACAAATGTGGAAATAATTGATTTAAAAATATGCGGTAATTTGGAAAAACATCACTGTAGACATCGGACTTACACAAAAAGATTAAGGTCTTTTGTACGGATCTGATTCGTCGAAGTGCACCAAGACCAGTCTGTTCTAATCTGCATTCAAACCGGGTTCACCAAATGGCAAGCAGTGGAACATACTTACAATGGAAATGGCACGCTAATACCAGTTTTATTATGAAATACGCGTGATAGAAGCATGATCGGAAAATAATGAGACTGCTTCCTCTGGAAGAACGGGATGTAAGAGACAGATTTCCCAGTGTTGAACTCGTGAGCGCATTGTAAGTCAAACACAATGGAGGCCACGAACCTTACTGCCCGTTATTTAGAGTAGGCCTGTGTAGCAGAGAGAGTATTTGGAATAAAAATGAACTGCATATATGTCATGGATATTAGATGTCTGTGGGTTGAATTTTTGTCTTGTATTTCGTGCATTTCGATCAGCGATAGTAAAGAGATAATATTAACTGAGCTTGAAAACTGTGATTTGACTCTTTCACGGTAGTGAATGTGATGTCAAGCTTTTGGGTACTTGCACCGTGTCTTAAACGTAGATGTATCCAATGTTTCAGAGCTAGATGGCGGCTCTATCATAAAAAATACAGGGAAAGAGAAAAAGGGAAAATCTTTCTGTTACGAAGAGCTGCTCTCCAGGACTGGACTAGTCGTGTCCTAGATACAGAGACATCCAACGTTTCGGAGCTACTGGACGGGATTGACCCGGTCCTGGAGAGTAGCTCTTGGTAGTGGATCTAACGGTTTCCATTTTCCTCCTTTCTCCACCTTCTACGATATGGAACCAATATGCAGTCCTTCTACAGCGTTCTCATTTTACGAGGAAACTTCGCATCAATCCGCCGCCGGCCGACTTCCTGCTCTACCGACCGCAGCGTGGGAAGCCAGTTCTACAAAACAATTATATCGGAACGTATGTGTGACTATTGCTTGTGTATTAAGTAATACATTGGAAAATGAAGTATACGGTTGAACAGCGAAATAACACATGCAATACAGTCTATTACCGAAGCGGAATTACAGAAAGTAGCAAATTGTTTAAACGATGCGAGGCGGTCTTACTGCGGAAGGAGATCATTTTCAAACAGTAGGCCTATCTGAAATAAAAGGGGAGTAATAATAATAATAATAATAATAATAATAATAATAATAATAATAATAATAATGTGAAATACTGTTATTGAAACTTAGTATCTAAGTTACCAGTTAATCTGAATACATTGGAAATTTAAAGATAATTATTTAGGACTCTCATTTATGAAGTAAAAATACAATTATTAAACATAGGGATATAGGATATAGGTACAATTATTACAGGGATTCTGTGAAACTCGCGCCATTCTTTTCGTTATCAGAGGTGTTGAAAATGTTTCATTTCTAAAAAAATTCGAAATAGACTAATTATTCAGTGTCATGCTTGTACTCATATAAGGAGAAAGTAAGAAGCTTAAAGCTACAAAATTAAGCAATGCTAACACAACTAAAACCATAATCTACAAATAATTTTTTTTAGCTATTTGAACAAGTGAAGTGATTTCCATTGCAATTTAGGATGTAATCTGTCATATCAAAGGGGATAAGAATACTCATAAAAATTACAATAATTCTACATCATCATCATCATCATCATCATCATCTTCCTAACAAGTATTAGGCCAAGTGGCCTGTTACTGTCTCAAACTAGACTTTTCAGTCCATCTCTTCTTTGGACGGCCTAGAGATCTTTTGCCATATGGATGGTAATGAAGCAGTGCTTTTGGAATTCTGCATCGATTCATTCGTTCGAGATGACCCTTCCACTGAAGTTGATATTTGCTGATGAACTGCATAATGGGTTCTATTTGAAGTTCTTGCATTAGGTCCTCATTTTTTTATGATCCCAGCGAGTATATCCAGCCGTTGCTCTCATAAACCTCATCTGACTTGCTGTTATTCTACTGACGTCTTTATTCTTCACAGTCCACGCTTCGCTACCATAGCTTAATACTGGCTGTGCTAAGGTTTTATACAAGCCTATTCTTGTGTGTCTTTGTACTAGTGAAGGTTTCATGATTTTATTAATGATCCCCATTGTTTTATTATATTTACATATTTTACAAATAACGAAATTAAATAACGCTTTAAAACCATATTAGATTTAGAGCTATGAAAGTGTGAAAATATAGTTTATGATGTCTCTACTTCAGAAATGGAATTCTTCACATTGTCAGACCAATATAGTCCAGTCCATTCTTCATACATCATACTTGGAGATCGTGAGCAAACGGCAAGCCAACCAATGAAACAATCATATTGTTATTTCAGCTTTTGACATCTGTATATCGCAGCAAGAAATTTAACATTTGTAGACAAAGATAATTAAGAGGACAAATTGATGGGAAAGACTGCTTTGACTTAGAAGCTCTAATACTCCAAAATGAATATTTAAAAGCATTACCGTAGCGTCAACATAATTTGACATCAAGGCTTAAGTACATCTTTCTCCTTTTGCTGCTGTAACAACACAACACTTTGTAGCGAAGCCCGAATGTAGAGCATAGAGCATTAGCCTATACAGTCTACCAAAAATAACGACTTCTGGGGAAACTTAATGATTACGTCGTGACATCAATGTGTTCAACTTCTCATAATGAAGTCAATTATAAACAAGTGAATTTCTTCACAAGATATGTTGCAACTAAAACGCAATTAGAATAAATGTCACATAGGTGACAAGTAGGCCTACAAAATATCACGAAATATAAAATGGAGAATTTGTAATTAGATGTGACAAATTACGAAGTAGGCCTACTCAACGAGTACATGCAGCATTAACGCTGTCTGTTCGGATTCCGCCTAGGGCATAAATGTGTATTTAGTGTCAAATTGATATCCCTTGTTGCCTCTAATGGAGGTACGCCCTTATTTGAATCGCATGTCACGCTTGTCGTACAATATGTCCATCTAATAGGCCTACTTATCAAAAAGACAATGTTTATATTTCCAAATAGAGGAGTGAGAATAACACACTGTAACTATACGGAGTGGAAGTAATATAACTCTGCAGATTTTAACAACTCATTCCTTGGATACACCTCTGGTTGAAGTTCTGGCTGATATGTGCATCTATTATCAGGCGAAACATCTTACTTGACGATATGTGTCAGAGGAAGAACAATTGTTTGTATATGTTACAGTCAGAACGCGAAATCCGTCAAAATCCGAAGTTTCTAGGAAATTCTAGTGTTGACAAAGATCTTTAGGAAATTCTAGTTTTCACTTACTTAAGGGGGAGGACCTATAGGAAATCTTTCTCATATTATTTTAAGTAGAACCTATACTTCCCTAACATAGTTTCATATCAATGTATGAAGCCTTTTAAATACATTTTCACTTTTGCCCTTTATAGTACAGTCACAGACATAAAAAAAATGCAAAAAACCGCAGTATTATAAAGAAAATGCTATATGTTCTTTCAAGAGTATCACAGAATCACAAATTTTGTATTAAATGAACGCTAAAAAACTGCTAATCAATTTTGTTTGATGAATTTTAGAAATTTTAATTTTTATATTTTTATTTTGCGTTTTTATGAACGGAAAGAAAAATTACATGTCTATTTTTTTTAACTGATTCTTTAATTTGCAATTTGACAATTTCCTTTTACAGAATTATTCATGTATAATGTGAGAATATGCCCTGAAAATTTTCTTCAATTATCTCTCTTATTGTCTGAGATATTACATATATTAAATGTTGAAAAATGTAAAATAAACGAACTCCAGATATTCAAGGGGACTGCAGCGCAGCGGCTATGTAAAAATGGCGTAAATCAATTATTTTCCTCCTAACGACCTTGAAATTTCGGACAAATGAAGTCAACACTATGAAGTATTTTAGGCTAAAAATAAATGTTAATTTTGACACATATTTGGTCATTCTTGTAGGTCCTTCCCCTTAATTCAGTTATATCTAGAAATAACTGTGGCTCGTTAGGAAATTCTGGTTTTGACCAATATAACTAAGTTACAACTAGAAATAACTGATCGTTATTAGTAAAAATCCATTGTAACGATTTCAGAACGCGTAATCCGACAAAACCCGAAAAAAACTCTAGTTTTCACTTATGTAATTCAATTACACCTAGAAATAATGAATTACTAAAAACACTATAGGAAATTGGTACTCGCACATGAACATTATTATTGCTATTTCGTTGTTATTGAAACACAAAAGTTTTATTACACAAATATGTTATTGGATGCTTAAACATTACTATTTTGTTGTTGAATTATGAATAATTGTTACAGAACTCAATATTATTACTTTTTGTCTCAGAAGTCACTTGTTGCGACAAGGCATGCTATTGTGACATATAGAATTGCAGAGATTTTTTTTTCACACACAAGCACCACTTCATTTTCTTTTACAACGAACGACCCCTTATCCGCTTCCGATGACTTCTTTCTTTGCTGCAGTCCTCAGCGACATTTCTGTATCTGGCACCTGTTTTCGTGTCAAGAAAATATGAGGACATACATCAAATTCGGATCTGAAAGAAAGTGCTATGTACCGGGTGTTGGTAAAATTAACTACACTATCAGTTCTTAAAGTTCAGTGAACCTACCTACCTCCAATATAGTTTATTCAAAACTCCATCCCTTGTTCCAATTCTGTACAAGTCGTCGTCATTTCTCTCAAGCACGACTCCTATGAGGTTTCGGAAGTTGGTCTTTTCCGTGTCGAATCCAGAATGCGTATTGTGATGTTATCTCCTATACCAACCGCAGGATGCGTTGCATCTTACTTGAAATCGTTACAACGGATTTTTAGTAATAAAATCAATTTATTTCTAGATCTAACTTAATTACATTAGTAAAAACTCGAATTTCCTAAAGAGTCATAGTTATTTCTAGACATAACGGAAGTACGTAAGTGAAAACTAGAATTTCCTAAAGAACTTTGTCAGAACTAGAATTTCCTAGAAACTTCGGGTTTTGACGGATTTTGTGTTCTGGCTGTAACATATACTTACATCTGAAGTCTGATTAGCGTAACATGTAGCTAATCGGCGATATATGCAGTGGAGGGGGAAAGGAAGTGGCTACCCTACCCCATTATCTCCTGGCCTAGTTGCCTCATAAGTGGTGCCTTGTTGTATTACTTATGAGGTTCAAATCTGTCTTCGGACTGTCAACTATACAACAGCTAATCATTCCTTGGGTAGTACTAAATGGATACTTTTCTAAAAAAATAAACATCTTTCTCCTAAATGTTAATGTACTATCCGTACGGTTCTGGTTTTTACACTTATGATTAGAGAAAGTGATAAGGAATAATTTATCGCTTTGCAGATTTCAAATAACATGGACGGTTTTCTTGCCAATTAACTAAAATTAACGCGTATCGTTAACAAGTACGAAATCTGGTAACTCCACTGCATTGACGCTGTTGTGCTTGTGTGTTTTCGTAGGTGAGCTAGCGATGCGCTGTTGCCAAACTACGCAGATTTTCAGCCTAATTTTCTAATTAAACATTAATGCAGTTAATTACAAAACGCATAATCATTTCTTATTTATTTATTGCCCCCTTCAATCTGCAGAATTACATCACTTCCACTCTGTAAATGGTGTCTGAAATTGTGTGTTTGAAGAAGCTCTTACAACTTTCACGTAAGGGAGAAAAATAACTAGGCCTGTTACAAGAGGGTACAGATATTCGAATTAATGATAAATGGGATAGATCGTTGACTGAACTGAAAAGTGATTTCCTTTGTAGCTATGTAATAATAGCTAATATAGGCCTATCATAGAAAAATAGTTAGCGAGTGAAGGTACTTATTTATGTATCCTTGACGAAAAATTGTGTAATGTGAGGGTAGACTTGTACATAAGTGATAGTGTCCAAACATTGTTTCAAAGGAGAGAAAACTGTGGTTCTTAAAAGACGAACATCAACTGGAAGTTCATTTTTGTTTGTTACAAAACAAACTGGATAAGATAATATTTCCACAGTTATTATTATTCGAAATTTTTGCGATAATATTAAAATTAATTCACGATAAAACGCGAAATATAATATTTTTCCAAAGTGAATGGAAAAATTCTGTGATCTCTATAGTTCTTTAAACATAATGGTCGTTGTACTATTATTATTATTATTATTATTATTACTATTATTATTATTATTATTATTATGCTATTATTTAATTAATTTCGTACTCTCATACTAGATAAAGTAGCCCACAAAAAACATCCTTCCTACCTGATTTCTCGTATTTTCTCTGTATCCTTTTGTGTGTTGAGGCTGTCATTTTAATTTATTTCATCGTATGTAAAAATAATACCATCAGTGCTGGTCCCCAGATAATTAATTCCCGCTCCTATTATTTTAATTTTTTGATTAGTCAGAGTCCAAGCCTCTGATTCTTATGTAAGGTATGGCATTGTCATTATTTTACGAAATTTGAGAATTGCTTATTTTCGCACTATTATTTTATAGTTATTTTATTGCGTCAGTACTTTTCTTTTTTATTTTTAATGTATGTAATTTCATCCCGACATGTTTAGGTCCTTTGAACAAGAGGTTCCAACTAAGAAAAATGAAGTTGCTTACCTGATGCAGCATTTTATATTCATTGCTTTTAAAGATTCTTCAATTTTAAGTCGCAGTATTTTATTATCCTTGTGGGAATGTTTCATTTGTGTTCCAACTAATGAAGAATTAAGACCGTTCGTTGGAGAAATCTACCGAATTTTCTTATACTGTCATCTGAAATGAAATAATATAAACTGAAGTCTATGTTGTTTATTATGAAAGAAAGTTTCAGTATGCTTTAACAATAACATCAAGGGTGTTTTTGTTGTTATTATTATTATTATTATTATTATTATTATTATTATTATTATTATTATTTCTTTCAAGCTTTGCATATTGTAGGTTTTAGAGTTCACAATGTTGTTCTAAGGAAGTCTCTTTCACAAACTGTGTTATAAAAATAATTCGGAGGAAATATTGAATTTTCGTGGCCCTCTTCAGGTCATCCTTTGGCATATTCTTACTTTCTCACTAGCTGTACCCGTGCGCTCCGCTGCACCCGTTAGAAATAAATATAAAGTAATTACATAATTAAAATAGGACATTTGATCCAGGGAATATTCGTGTTTGATAGAAGGATAAATCGTTTAATATGTTACTTAATTTAAATTAAATTTAAATAATTAAAATGGAATCATTTTGGTCCACAGAGCACTCATTTGGTGCAATGACAATTTCTTTAACATGTTTCTTAATTTTTATTACATGCATCCATAGTTCAATGAACATTGACATCATTTACATTTAATGTGTATACTTTATTTTACTTGTTATATGTTTCCATTGAATTATGGCAATAACTTAATTTTAACTCTTGTTTTCTACGTATTCAGTAAATGGCGCTTGGCCCACAATGTTTCTGAACCCTTCAAATAACTTATATTATATTATATTATATTATATTATATTATATTATTTATATTATATTATATTATATCATATTATATTATATTATATTATATTATATTATATTATATTATATTATATTATATTATATTATATTATATTATATTATATTATATTATATTATATTATATTATATTATATAAAAAGTGTGTTGATAACGGATGTACCCCGATAAGTAAGTTTTCAATTTGTTATGGGGGCTCTTGAATCTCAGGAAGAACAAATTTTATTTTACAACAGGGCAACATAATCTGCTTGGCTCATTACCCAAATTTTTTGCATTGCATTTAATGCATATGTATTTTATGTATTTTAACTCGATTCAATTGAGCATAGTTAAAATTTGGATTATAAAATAATGAAATGCTAAGCTAACGTATTATTACTGCATACTAAATCAATACACTCTCGTTGTTCGTTAATTCTCTGAGATAAACATTATTTTAAGAAATACAGGAAACGAATACACAGAATAGCCTATCAAGTTTTCTGTGCATAAGAAGCTATTTTAATCTTATCTGTCCTCAATTCACTCAGAAGTTACTGTAAAAACATTATAGCATTATGCCCATACAGAGAAACTACACTTTCCAATGGTGAAATAATAATTAATTATACAAATCGGTTAATTTAGCTTCCGATATTGCTTCATACAAACACAGAAACATTTTCTGTAGGCTATGATTCATAGCTTTCGATTGTTGTTGACCAAGACCCCTTATAGACGAAGTCATTTGTTTATTTCATTACACGGCCTTAGATGGCAGTTATTTTAATTTTAAAACTCATTTATCTCATTAAATATCAGTCCTATCAAAATTTTTCAAAGACTAAAACTTATCGGAAATGATTTTTAAAGAAATTTTTGTTATGTAACATTTTTCATAAAAATCAATAATAAGCGAGATATTTCGATCTATTTAATTCAGGCCCCCTTATAACCCCCCCTTTTAAATAAAGTATTTTAAATGCCATATAGCCTATAATCTAAGTTACAACGAACTTAATTTATATTCCAATTTTCATCGAAATCCGTTCAGCCATTATCGCGTGAAAAGGTAACAAACATACAGACAGACATACAAACAAAAATTAAAAAAAAAAAAAAACGATTTTCGGTTTCAGGGTGGTTAATTATATATGTTAGGACCAATTATTTTTGGAAAATCGAAAATTACCAGAAAAATTTCGGCTACAGATTTATTATTAGTATAGATTAGTCTACACGAAATATAGTGATGTTGCAAACACTGTATTTGGAAATTTTTATTACAGTACACGTTTTTGAAAACCAAAATGTGAGTTTTGGGCATGCCGTTTTTATGTCTCTCTGTGTAGGCTACATAAATATCTCCTAAACTATTTATTTTTTCAAGTTCAATATCTAGAAGTCAGTTTGTCTGGGAATAATGCATATGAATTATAATCTCTTTGTAAACAAATTAATAGGTTTTTATTTGGAATCAGAAACATAAAATGGCCATGCACTATTTCTTCTTAAATTTTGTTTCTTGCACGCGGTGAAGAAATAATGAAATGACCATACCAGTAGGCCTATGGCCCCAGAATGCAGAACAAATTTTACACATAGAATTATTTCTACCTTTGATTGCAAAATATTCCAAATCGAAAGAGCCTCTACTTTAAGCAAGTTAGTAACTCAGTCCTTGATGGAATGATTCGTTGAAATTTGTTGGCAGTTTCTCGCCCACGTTGAATTTCAGCACTCAGTAGTCTTCACAGTTGAAAGCGGCGTGTATAAAATACCACTATTACTCATTGTACTTCACGTAGTAATAGGAAGAATTTTTTTTCGTTATCCCATTTGTTACGCGTGGATGAACCAAATGAAAGTTATATATTTATATATATATATATATATATATGGGGCGGCCGGGTAGCTCAGTTGGTAGAGCAGCTGGGTACGGACTGGAAGGTCCGGGGTTCGATCCCAGGTGGTGACAGGATTTTTTCTCGTTGCCAAACTTTCAGAACGGCCCCGAGGTTCACTCAGCCTCCTATAAAATTGAGTACCGGGTCTTTCCCGGGGGTAAAAGGCGGTCAGAGCGTGGTGCCGACCACACCACCTCATTCTAGTGCCGAGGTCATGGAAAGCATGGGGCTCTACCTCCATGCCCCCCAAGTGCCTTCATGGCATGTTACGGGGATACCTTTACCTTTATATATATATATATATATATATATATATATACATATATATATATATATATATATATATATATAATTTAATAATTTTATATTCTGTTTCTCCTAAATATAAAAATGACATTAAAATGATTGCAATACGCTAACAGATATTTTGTGCGAGATCGTGCGTATTTGCTTGTTTTCCGCACAGAACCAATACGCGGTAAGTGTGAAATACCACATTCAGTATTCCCAACGTAACACACATAATTTCCCTCTTCTTACCGCTTAAGCGCGACATTCATTTTACTGGTTTACGCTTTTAACATATTATTTTTAGAGACGTTTAACATAGTAATAATTATAAATTGGAAACTTACCACTGCAATTTCATCTAAATTGCAACGTTAATTATTGTTTTTAAATATTTGCAAAAATTAAGTAAAATCTACTACTCCACGAAACTTATTGCATTCCTGAAACAAGTAACATCAAGGAAGCCGTGAAAAAATCAACAAATTCCAGATGCCGATGTTATTACTGCAATATGTTATATAAATAATATTGTTAAAATATTAAAATACATAACCTTACCGTTTGTTTTAAGTTCGCATTTATAGACTGGGGGGAAAAAAAGACAGACGTATATCACGGCCTGCTGGACTATAGTAAATACAGAAAACATTTTATAGCAACAATGTTGAAGAAAGATATTTTGGTTTTCCGAAGTTTCCGTCATTAAACAGAAACCAACATGGAGATTTCATTGCAACTAATTATAAATTCGTTTTTCATGTATGCAATAAACGATCTTCGCACAAAATAATGTACGATACACGAGCGGTATGTTTGTTTTCATGTTCTCGGAAATTAAAAAAGCTCAACTTCGTTTCGCTTTTTCAATCTTTTCCTCGACCATGAAAACGTCAACATACCGCTCTTGTAACGTATATTACTATTACCTGAATTTATGAAAAATTAATTACATTATTTTTTTTACTTCAAGAATACAATTTATAAATGAAGTTACCGGTAAATGTCTTATATTTCTTTATTAATTATTATAGGCTTATCGCCCCTTTCTTCCTTTCATTAACTGATTAATTCTTCTATTAACTTTTTTCTTTCTTTTTTTTTCGTTCCAGCTTCATTTATTTTCTGATATAAATAGTTATCATTATGTGAATTTGAGAATCTCTGAGTCCGTTCGGATACTTGTCATCGTGGGTGTGTCTGTCGAGCAGGGTAACGAAGATCGAATATACTTTAGGGAGGCCTATAATCTAAGAATGTGGTTATATAACGTAAACAAGAATGTAACTGACAGCATCAGAAACTATTTCGGAATGTACAAAATTTGTGTATTATGATAAAGTAGCCTATATACGTTACATTTCTGACACCGATTTTTGGTATCATACTTCCACAAATAATAAATACCTGTCCGTATACTTACAACTTATTTTAAGTATCTGCAGGGCCCATAATACCTTATATCAGAAATGAATGTTATTTATACTCCAAAACATATAGTTTATAAAGGTAGTATATATTTTAATTACTCCTTTATAAACGGTTTTGCTCTGGAAATAGGGTACATATTCAATTTAAAATTATTTTATGCATAGTTTCATAATTATACACGATTTTTAATCTATATAATTTTACTGATATAAAAACGTTTTATAGGCCTACCTTAAATTTATTAAAAGTATCGTTTTGTTTAACCTAGAAACAGGTTTCGCTTCATACGGCGTCGTTCGAAAAGTGACATGAGCAAGTAACGGCCCGTTATCGGTGATTCAGTGCATCAGATTTTGGCAATAAAATCTCGCGACTCATACATTACATTACACGTGTAATTTATTGGCTTATCTTATAATCAGACTTAGAATCCGATACAACTTAAGAATGAAGTGAAGTTAACACTGCAACGGAGTATAGATGGAGTGAGGTGGCTCAGTGAGTTTTTTTTTTCTTTTTTTGCCTGTGCTTTAGTGTACAATCCGGTTCGTGTTCAGATGTACAGTATTCTTCCGTTCCCTCCCTACGAAACAAACTCAGGCCATCACAATGTATTTTCAATTCATAGTGAACAGTTTTTCGAACTAGTTGTAAGTATGTACATGGTATCGCTAACGCCTTCAACGTCGCCGAGGGACATGAAAATTTGTGAGGTATGTATCCTACTTCAATTTCCACCGTCAAAACCAATTTGGATGTATGGGTTGCACCAAGAAATCTAATATTAAAATTATACAGAACTTTCAAAATAAAGTGCTACGAGGAATTGTTAATACGCTACGGTACATTAGGAATGACAACATCCATAGAGACTTGAAAATGGATAAGGTCAGTGAAGAAATAAGAAATGTGGCAGTGAAGCATGAAAAGAGACTTCATAGCCATCAAAACCCGACTGTGCTTCATATTCTAGACAACAGAAACGTAGTAAGAAGACTCAAAAGGATAAAACCTGAAGACTTGGTGCAGTGATTCTGTATTCTTGCATGAATTATACAAATTTTTAGCAGAATTATTCATTGGAATAATTTTTGCCTAATAGTGACTATTATATTGAAGCTACTAGATAAGTATTTTACTTAGTTGTACTATGTATGTAATGCATTTAGCATCTTAATTTAAAAAAAAAAAACTAGATTGTACTATTAACAGTAGAATATAACGCAGCACATTGACGTCGTTGTTTACATTCACAGTATGTCTTTTTACTATGTTCAAGGAACTCTGTAGTCAAGTTGTGCGTACATTGGTTGCTAAAGTGTCCCGAATCCTAAGTCTGCTCATAATAAATGCTAGAACTGTCGACCATTCTCTGTAATGCACATTTCACATCTTTTGAAAATATGCATGTATGTATTTATTCACACTACAAATGGGTAAATACCCGGTGGTAGTGGTAACTAATTACACTCCATATTTCAAGAGATTTGTTGAATTTTGTCTCTATCAATCTATCCATAGACTATGTTCCGTTTCATTCAATTTATGAACGACTGTTGTCTTTCAAATTTAGTTTTAACAATTTCATCAGTTTCCAAGCGTACACCTGCCTGTTGAGCTAATCTATTAACGATAATGTCGGAGAATGTTCTAGCCTGTAGCCTATGTCATCGGATTTTTATTAATTTTGAACGCAATTTATGCATATTCTAATTAAAAATAAACCCGTTTTTCTCACGAAATTCTGGATTATTGAATCAGGTGATAATTGGATGCCAGAATATTTCCGCAGAAATATAACACGACATTTTTTTGTATTCCTACGATTTCTTCGTAATATACGCATCGTAAACGAAGATTCGTTATTAGATCTATAACGTGTACTACAATGCCACGAACTAAACTGAACTGCATTGAATGGAAGTTGAGCTCTAGACTGACGCCCCTTCAGCCTGTGTTATCCGTCCATAACTTACTACGCAACACAAAACTTTCCCACGTTAAATCTAGTGGAAATGTTGACACTGTTTCCTCGGCAGTCGCGTTCGATCTTTAACAGTAAAAGTCCGATGGCATTTACCTGAAGAAAACTTCTTTACCTGGCGAACGCTATGTATGGCAACTAAAAGTAAACTTAAAACTTGACGTAAATTTGACATTCCTAGATTTCCGTTTCGTCGAATATATGAGTTTCTCTAGTAGCTAATTTGTTCCAGTACAAACACAAATTTTGTTGTGCATAACATTCTTCATAGACAAACAGTGGAAATTTAACTAAGTAAAATTCTAGATTGAATTTTGATTTTACACTGCAGTAACAGAGATTAAGACAAATTCATTGGAAATGTGTTTTTATAATACACTTATAAAAACTGATGTTGTAGAATTTTCTATAGCATTTCTTAATATTCGCTTTCATATCAACAGTCTACTTATAGGATATCAATTTGAGTCTTTTTGCAACATATTATAGGCTAAATTGTAGATTCGTTAAGTCTGTAATGCAGCATTTACTTAGAACTTTACTTTAAATATTAATAACGGCTGAGAAGCTTCTGGACACTATGGCATGCTTGGGCGATTGTAGTTTTTTCAACTAATATAAGAGTTCTTCTGACAAGCCAAACCATTTCTTGTATGTGTTGTGTGTAGAGGTAAGAGACCATTCCATTTTCTGCAGTAATTATTGACACTGTTGTCACCTATTGAATTTCTACAAGTTAGGCCTATTTGTTTCTGGCGATAGATTTTTATATTTCATGAAGTCATGAATTTGTTTTCTTTAAATTCAGGCCTCTCGTTAGGGAATTCCAGCATCTATTATTGTGGCCTGTCACAATATTTTATCTAATAACATTATATCTCTGTTGTTATAATCTAGTATCCTCTTGTTTGTTGTGTTTCTGTACTAATAAACAAAGTTTCATTAGATACTAACGCTGCTTTTGATATTTTGGAGGGGGAGGAAGGGTTGTACCTAATTATGTTTTGCTTAATATCTAGCTGTTGGTGTACAGTTTTGTCAACTTGTTTATGTATACGTAAATGTTCGAGAGTAATGGACAAAAAGTTGTTTTATTATTATTATTATTATTATTATTATTATTATTATTACCCAGTGTAGCACATTCTAATCTTTATGGTTATTATTAGGTTGTGGATAGTTATTTTAATAAGCCTCTATCAAGTTTGCGTCTTCTTTTGTTCACATGTGTACGATGCGACAGACTACTGCACACGTTCATAAGAGTATTGGATTTCTGTAGCAGAATAATGAAGGTGTTGGAGATGTCAAATCTTCATTAGTGTCGTGTACAATTTTATTTTCTAAATTACTCTTGTACGTGTCGTCATAATCTGGATTACATACATAAACTTGTTTTTGATTCCAGATAGCCATTATTTCATTTTTAGTGAATTTTTCGGCCCATGTTTTAATTTGTGTGTATTCGATACAGAAATAACAAATGTGGATTTTTTAATGGTGCGTGAGTTCTAGAAGAGTTTGAGGTGGTCTTACATTTTTGGGTCATATTATTAGTAAAGTTCACATGTCGAAGGAATTTGTTTTTCTTAAACGGATACTTTCCACTATTGTTATTTCGCTGTCACTATTTCTGCGCTGCTTTCCTTCAATTGTATTATTTTTAAGTAGCAGTGTTTGAAGGCTGGTAATAGAGGTGTGCTTATCAATATGGAAACCGATGTAATTTCGATATTTATCGATATTTTCATAATGAGTATAATAACAATATATCAATATATAATATCGATGTCATTTGACATTTTGTTTGTCTATGCATCTCTCTACTGTATTCGGCTATCTTTGAAATGACTTGCAAGAACTATGTCTCAGTCTCCAAAGTGTTGAATGCCTCGTACCTATGCTTGAAAATAGAATGACAAATCGTGAATGATTTACGGTTAAATACGATAGAACAAATCCGTGATGTAGGATTTTGTGCCATCCAGGCTAGTCCTGCACATAGACCTATCACATTACAGTATTTGATTCTGGATACAAAAGTGAACCTATCAAATTAAAAACTAATCTAAAATTTCGAAGGAAAAAACAACAAAATAATGCCTTAGATACACTTTCAGATGAAGAGCAACAAAAGTCAACATGCAGACAACGATATTGCAACGCAAGAGGAGAGTAAGTTAATAATAGTAATATACGTTACAAGAGCGGTATGTTGACGTTTTCATGTTCGAGGAAAAGATTGAAAAAGCGAAACGTAGTTGAGCTTTTTTAATTTCCGAGAATATGAAAACAAACATACCGCTCGTGTATCGTACATTATTTTGTGCGAAGATCGTTTATTACATACCTGAAAGACGAATTTCTAATTAGTTGCAATAAAATCTCCATGTTGGTTTCTGTTTAATGACGCCAACCTCGGAACACCAAAATATCTTTCTTCAACATTGTTGCTGTAAAATGTTTTCTGTGTTTACTATACTCCAGCAGGCCGTGATATACGTCTGTCTCCCCCCCCCCCCGTCTATAAATGCGAACTTAAAACAAACGGTAAGGTTATGTAATGATTTATTTTTCATCTTAATATTTTAACAATATTATTTATATAACATATTGCAGTAATAACATCGGCATCTGGAATCTCGTTGATTTTTTCACGGCTTCCTTAATGTTACTTGTATCAGGAATGCAATAAGTTTCGTGGAGTAGTAGACTTTACTTGATTTTTGAAAATATTTAAAAACAATAATTAACATTGCAATGTAGGTGAAATTGCAGTGGTAAGTTTCCAATTTATAATTATTACTATGTTAAACGTCTCTAAAAATAATATGTTAAAAGCCTAAAGCAGTAAAATGAATGTCGCGCTTAAGCGGTAAGAAGAGGGAAATTGTTATGTGTGTTACGTTGGGAATACTGAATGTGGTATTTCACACTTACCGCGTATTGGTTCTGTGCGGAAAACAAGCAAATACGCACGATCTCGCACAAAATTGTTTGTGGTTTTCATACGAGGAAAATGCCACAAAAATATCGTTATCAGTAGGCCTAACAGTTCGTCAACACAACTACGAGTAGAGTGTTACATCAGCTAGATATTCCAAGGAAGAAAAATGCTGTGCAATTATGGAAAACTGAGGGCAGTCGTTTCCCATACTGAATGGCTTTCATGCGACTTAGTTCATGGAAGCAACCAAAACAACACGAGCCGCTCGCGCTTAAGCAACGTTGCCTAGTTTCAGCGTTAAGAACCAATCGCTGTTAGTTATGGTAAGTTAAATATTACATGCGCCCAGACAAAATATTTTAGCCATGAAGAAGATAGAATGTATGAAATAAGTCGCTTGAAAATCATCATGGTACGTTTAGCCCTGAAATATCTTAATGTTCCAGCAACTTCGCTACCTAGCGAAAGGTGTTTCCTAAAGCAGACGAACTTCTGTTTTCATGTCGTTTTCAGCTTCGAAACATACGAATAATCATCAACAAAGATGTTTATTAAATAATAGGCCTACTAATATTACGGAGTTGATGTAAACATTCACTAATTAACGTTTGGTTTTGCTAGCATCTAGGTAAATTTTCTCAATTTGGCCTCCATAAAACCTCGAAATGTATCTTACTGATATCGATATGTATTGGTATATTCCGATATGTACTCCCCTTAATGATATATCGAAATCGATAACACTAATACATCGGTAAGAACACCTAGTTTTAATGCAAAACAGAATGTGCATAATTTTACTCATAGACCCCTAAGGGTACTTTGGATGAGGAATCGAGTTAGCTGATTCGTTACAATGAACTATAGCTACCTTTGATTTCTTTAAATAATTTTATTGTAAAGGGCATTTCCTGGAAAGGTCATTTTCTTTGTTTTCTGAGTTGAAAATATCCGATGGGTATGTAATATTCCAACCAGAATCAAATATTTTTCTTCCTACGAAGGGTTCCCGTACGTCCCGTAAAATACAAGAACGTTTTTTTTTTTTCGCTTATGTGTGTTATCATCCCAAAAGAGATCTTCGGGACACATTTTTGTCCCGTTTTTAAAAATTGGTGTCTAAAAAAACAAAACTGGGAAGGTCAACTTTTATTTTATTATAAAAATCAGTCTTCACCACTGGCACTGCTGCATTGGCAACATTGGATATTCTTCAAATAGTTCATACTATGAAGGAAACTGCTACCCGATCAAACATTGTTGAATCTCGCTTGTTTGATTACATCATAATAAATTGCGAGAAATGTTTTGAATTCCGAATAAGATAGTGATTTGAAGGAAATTCTTAAATCAAGACACTTAGATGAAGTTTGGTTGGACTTATTCAAAATTGTTGATGAAAATCTCCCAGATTAAAAAAAAAACAGTGTCAGGGTTCATTATGTGCATCTGGTACAAATGCAAATCTTGAAATGTTGTTCTTCTACATGAACTCACTGTGGACTGATGAGAAAACAAATTTCATATAAAGACAGTAAAATGAATGCTTATTATAGAATGATTTTTCAGTGAGGATTATGATGTATTTCATGGCTTAATGCTTCAGAATAAAGAAGTGTTACAAGAAATTCATTCTTCAGAAAAGTATTGCACGAGTGGATCTAATTTGTTACAGTGTATTGTCAGATAATTCTATTTTATAAGAAAAGCATTTTCAATTATTTTTTTTTTCATTTTATTCTTTAACTAATTTATTTTCAACTAGCCGTACCCGTGCACTCCGCTGCACCTGTTAGAAATAAATATAAAGTAATTACATAATTAAAATAGGACGTTTGATCCAGGGAACAACTTTTACAACAGCGCAAGATAATCTGCTTCGCTCATTACCCAATTTTTTTGCATTGCATTTATTGCATATATATTTTATGTATTTTAACACGATTCAATTCAGCATAGTTAAAATTTGAATTATGAAATAATGGATTGCTAAGCTAACGTACTATTACTGCATACTAAATCAATACACTCTCGTTGTTAGTTAATTCTCTGAGATTAAAATTAGTGTACATAAATATTATTTTAAGAAATACAGAAAACGAATGTACAAAATAGCCTATCAAATTTTCAGTGCATAAGAAGCTATTTTAATCCTACCTGTCCTCGATTTACTCAGACGTTACTGTAATAACATTATAGCATTATATCCATCTAGAGAAACGGCACTTTCCAATGGTGAAATAATAATTAATTATACAAATCGGTTAATTTAGCTTCTGATATTACTTCATACAAACACAGAAACATTCTCTGTGGGCTATCTTTAATAGCTTTCGATTGTTGATGTCTAAGGCCCCTGTTTCGATTGTTGTTGTCCAAGGCCCCTTATAGACGAAATCATTTGTTCTTAATGCATTGCACCGTCTTAGATGGCGTTATTTTAATTTTAAAACTCATTTATCTCAATACATATCAGTGCTATCAAAATTTTGTAAAGAATAAAGCTTATCGGAAATCATTTTTAAAGAAACTTTTGTTATGTAACATTTTTCACAAAAGTCAATAATAAGCGAGATATTTCGATTTATTTAATTCCGGCCCCCTTATAACCCCCCTTTTAAATAAAGTATTTTGAATGCCATATAGCCTAAAATCTAAGTTACAACGAATTTAATTTATATTCCAATTTTCATATAAATCGGTTCAGCCATTATCGCGTGAAAAGGTAACAAACATACAAACAAACAAAAATTTCAAAAATGCGATTTTCGGTTTCAGGGTGGTTAATTATATATGTTAGGACCAATTATTTTTGGAAAATCGAAAATTACCAGAAAAATTTCGGCTACAGATTTATTATTAGTATAGATAATAGTACTTAATTTCATTGTATTGTTTTAAAATCTTCAGAGGTATCATGTATAAACGCAAAGGAAAATATATATCAAAGCTCAATTTTTTTAATCAGTGTTGAGTGTTTCGTATTTTTTCTTAGTTTTGGAAACCCTATTCCACGCATGTAAAGTCAATATAAACTAGGCCGCTACTTGATTGTCTTTTGTTCTGTGCGAGGTCGACTTACGGAAGTGAACAT
Organism: Periplaneta americana; assembly: GCF_040183065.1. Classification (NCBI taxonomy): domain Eukaryota; kingdom Metazoa; phylum Arthropoda; class Insecta; order Blattodea; family Blattidae; genus Periplaneta; species Periplaneta americana. The sequence goes on from NC_091125.1 coordinate 29,912,890, forward strand.
CGAGCTTGAAGTCCGAGTAGCGATTCCACTCAACACAACGGCGTCCGTTCCCGGCGCCAGCCTGTTCGCGAATGAGCCTTTTCTCGACTCTGCCGAGGCTCTGGCAGAAGAGAATGTGATATCGATTTCGTATCAGTTGGCCTGATAAGCACATGCGCCCAACTCACCGTGCAACCAAAACAAGTTGCGGTTAAATTTTTGAAAGCAGAAATGAAGTTGCATTCGTATAGTCCGATCACGAGATTGTTTAGAAGTAGGTTATCTAAACCCCGGCATGAAATAAGTGACATTAATTTTAAAGAAGTTTTGTCTTTACGGACGAAAGATTTATATAGAAAGAAGCCTGCTATAGTTGATACTTTGAATGAAGGAAACACAATGGACGTTAAACGATTCAATATTTTGATTTCAGTTTAAATACTAGAAGGAGTAGGCTAAAGTCATAGGTGTAAAACTAAGCAAATTTAGTAACGGTATCTTATATGAAAAGAAAGCGGATATTATACAAAATAAGTAAGAAGAGACTGCATTGTAAAGTTATAAAGAACAGTGTCTGTTTCAAATTTCCCGAAAAGAGCTGAATGTTGGGCGTTCACAATCGAAGGCAAGAAAAATATATTTGTGCAAATTGCGAAAAGCTTGTTCAATATTATAAATAGTTCCACAGAAGGATATGCAAAATTAATAAAGTATGCAGAAACAAATAGTTACGTAATTTGTTTCTTGAAGTTTTATTACTTTCAATCCATCTTACTACGCTCTAGATATACTTATGTAAGTAAATCATTACACGTAGGTATGTTTAGAATCAATTACTGCTGAATTTACATCACATTAAAATACGTTATTTTATGAGCACTCTAAACATTGAAATTCTTTACTAGCAATATTTATTGTTAGCAGAGTGCTAACTCTCTTTACTGAAGTCCAGTTTTTACAAGATTCATGCAACTAAATTCTTGCTCACAATTTACAGTATGCGATGGAATTATATAAATCAATTAGGCTAGAAGAAATTGTTCACTTAACTTACGTACATGAATTTCACCAACTCTTTGAAATTCATTCCTGGACATCTATTGCTCAATACCTTTTTGAATATTGTCCATACCATTAGCATTTAATTTAAATTCAGATTAGTTTAAACACATCTCTGATTTCATTTTCTCCATTACCATCTTCGTTTCTGAAGTCCATTGTGGTTGTCGAATTTTTGCACATTTACATGCAAAGTTTGTTGCATTTTTAGTAGTAGTCGAGTAGCAAAATGCGACAAATGCGACTGTGGCTTAAACCCTGCTTTAATTGAATAATAATAATTACTATGAGAAATATTATGAAAACAATAAATAAAGCCCCCGTTTCAAAATGTTAGCCACAATGACATTCAAAGGCCACAGCAATAGAGGAGAACCGACTCTTTAGTAATTCGAACAGTTTGTTTTGGAATCAGAACAGTTTGATCGATTTAATCCCTGATGATGACGATAACGACGATGAGGATGGTGACGATGACGAAGTAGCTATGAGGCTAATTGCATCTATAGGGCGTTCAAGCCTTGGTTTTTCTGAACCGACGCATGCGAGGTGCGAGGCCCGTCTCGCACAAATCCTGACTACACGAGAGATAGTGAGTGGTTTCTATAGCTGCGAGATGCGAGATCTGCTCACTTTGCAGCTATAGAAACCACTCACTATCTCTCGTGTAGTCCGGATTTGTGCGAGACGCATGCGTCGGTTCAGAAAAACCAAGGCTTTAGACTTTAAAAAGTATAGCCTACAGACGTCTTCTTAGCGGACATCCCCCCTCTTTGTAATGTTAACTAAAGTAAGTTATTTATATGTTTCCGACATAGGCCTATATAAAATAACAGAAGTAAATCTGAATACAGTAATTAAGCATTGTTTAAAAAATAAGTTTTTTATATTGTATACATTCGAATTCTGCACACCTCAAGACCAAATTACCTTTCGTCTCGTTTCTACTATCTATATTCTAACCACGACGTAAATACCAGATCACTTATCTGTGGCACGCTAAGTATACCTCTTCATAGAACATCTTGTTATTCATCATCTTTTACTGTATCCACCTCGCGTCAATGGAATTCCTTGTCACAAAGTATTAGGGGCTGCAAGACAATAAACACCCTTAAAAACAGCTTAAAAGATTACCTTATTAGCATTTCACTCCAATCATACTAATTTTAACTATCACTGACTACACTGTTACTTTTTTCTTTAGACATCATCCTGATAGTGCTGTATTTTCAAAATTGTCTCATAATAATCTCTTTCTATTATCTAATATTATTTGAAATATATTAACATTCTATGTATTTTAGCTTAATTCTGCTACACAGTTTATTTCAGTGTCTAATTAATAGTTCATAATATTTTTTTATTTAATTCGTATATAATTCTTGTATACATGTAACTCTCATTTAATTAAAAATGTTGAATTGTTTGTAAGTTCATGCATATGTATATACACTTTTTGCTGGTTTAGTGGAAGAGAAGGCCTTACGGCCTTAACTCTGCCAGCTAACATAAATCATTATTATTATTATTATTATTATTATTATTATTATTATTATTATTATTATATATTAGTTTATTTATATTTTCAACAATCGAATAAATTGACTAGATTTGGTTATGCTATTTTACAGTAGGCTATATACGTTAGAAAATATATAAACAACTTATTTTAATCATATTACAAAGAGGAGGATGTGCGCTAAGAAGACGCCTATCCTACCCAGTGGTATTTTCTAAACTCCGAACGCTCTATAGACGTGTTAAATCCAAACCGAAGGTGGAATGTAGTGCTACTTTGTTCGGTGAAGAAGTAAGGATTTTCATTTTCATTTCATCGTATGTTTTCAGTCGGCGATGTATGCAGTGGAGGGGGAAAGGAGCTGGCCACCCTACCACATTGTCCTCTGTCTTAGTTTCCTCATGAATAATGTTATTGGTGTCACTTATGAGGTTCCAAACTGTCTTCGGACAGTTGACTAAACAACATGCAATATTTTGCCTTTCGGCCCGTTTCGTCCTAATTCTTATATCTAAAAGTAAATATTATCAAGTATCGGTAGCGAACTTTTTGCTCTTATAGTTTGCACTGTGTACGACAATAAAATTAGGCCTAATTAAGGAAAAAGAGAACAAACTCTTTCACTTCCATGACTATAATGTAACTTCCCACCTACCTTCCTGTGAAGAACTAAATTCGGTTTTGCAGAATGAATAGTCGGGATCTGCTACCACTTGGTCCGTAGTGGAAGTGTCCCAGTAAAATATTATACTTCTAAATTTATTTAGAAACGTTCACTAAAGCTATGAAAGCCTTCTTATTAGAATTCTACCAGTTAAGATTGTAAAATTTACGAATAAGAGAAAGGGCCATCATTTTTGCTACGGATGAATAGAGGCATAAGCCTAGTAAATATTTCGTTTATACACCTTGGTATACAAACTTTAACACTATACATCACCTAGGTATATAGTTATAATAACCACTTTCATGTGTTAAAATATATGAAAATGGCTATTATGACTATGTACCTAAGAATTATCTGGAACATAAATGCATTGTGTGCTAATTAATTGACATTACAAAGTAATTTAATTCAATTGTAGGTGATCTTATCATTATCTACATTGTTCAGTTTTTTCATTCGCCAATCAACACAAACAACGAATTGTAGATATTAAGAAAAAGTTGTTAAATGCAGCTTGTGTACCTATCGCTACAATTTCTAAATGAACATATTTTAACATTACTTCTGACTTAGACCTATAGGTCGAAGTGCATGATGTTTTTATTCATACCATTCTTTCAATAAAACAAAATGAAATCGAAACACTATTTCTACTGGGAACTGGAATTCAAGCGCAATTGAATTATAAAAATATTGTTTTTAAAATTACTGCCGTTAAAATTTTCAATTTTTCATCTCAGAATTTAACATTGCAAGTTTAAGACTTTATATGAGTCTATTCTATAAAGTTCATGAATATAAAGGCTTACAGAGTAACAAGTTATGTCTTCGTAAGTAACGTGAAATTAATTAACGAGGTCCGTGATGTATTTAACGTTCACAGATTTTATTTTTGAACTGTTTAGGCCTGTATTTTGAAAATAGCAATTATTCTTGTATTAAATTTTATTGAATCTTGTCGTGTTTCTATACATCTGAGCAGTTAATAATTTAGTCTAAAATAACCAAATGTTTACAGAATGGTTGTGCTTCCGTATAAATTTGACATGGTAATAGGAATTTAAGAAATATAAATATAGGCCCTAACTTCGACAATCTCTTAAGAATAAAGTCATGTCGAATTCAGTTTCAAATATATGGGTCTAATTACATATTACTTACTTACAAATGACTTTTAAGGAACCCGCCCTCACATAAGCCCACCATCGGTCCCTATCCAGTGCAAGATTAATCCATTCTCTACAATCATACCACACCTCCCTCAAATCCATTTTAATATTATCCTCCCAACTACGTCTCGGCCTCCCCAAAGGTCTTGTTTCCTCCGGCATCCCAACTAACACTCTATATGCATTTCTGGATTCGCCCATACATGCTACGTGACCTGCCCATCTCAAACGTCTGGATTTAATATTCATAATTATGTAAGGTGAAGAATACAATGCGTGCAGTTCTGCGTTGTGTAACTTTCTCCATTCTCCTGTAACTTCATCTCTCTTATCTCCAAATATTTTCCTAAGCATCTTATTTTCAAACACACTTAACTCTGTTCCTCTCTCAAAGTGAGAGTCCAAGTTTCACAACCATAAAGAACAGCCGATAATATAACTGTTTTATAAATTCTAACTTTCTGCTTTTTTAAAAGCAGAATGGATGACAAAAGCTTCTCAACCGAATAATAACAAGCATTTCTAATATTTATTATGCGTTTAATTTCCTCCCGAGTGTCATTTATATTGGTTGCTGTTTCGCAAAATATATTTTAACTTTTTCACGGGTTCAAAAGATAAATCTCCAATTTTTATATTTCCATTTCATATAGTATTCTGGTCACGAGACATAATCGTATACTTTGTCTTTTCAGGATTTATTTCTAAACCTAGACCTATCTTTTTACTTGCTTCAAGTAAAATTTCCGTGTTTTCGCTAATAGTTTGTGGATTTTCTCCAAATTCATGACATCCGCATAGACAAGCAGCTGACGTAACCCGTTTAATTCCAAACTCTCTCTGTTACTCTTATTACATATTAAGAGGCAAAAAAAATAGGGCTATTGTCAGATCGACAAAACGGCAGGGATATCATGTTCAAACTAACGTAAACTTTGTGGATCGGGAACAATTCAGTGGGCAGAATGTTATGATACTGATGGTGATGATAGAGGATCTATAGCATTGACACTATTTTAAGTAGCCAACTATTTCTTTCGAACTTTTCTTCTTTCGCTGGACTTGTTGGTTCATTAACGTTATTATTACTATTATTATTAATTCATTTTAATTAAGCCAAGATGATTACGTGTATATTGTGTCGACTTAATACCGTCCTCTATTATTGGTAATATAAGTAGGATTAAATAAAATTAATATAGGCCTATTTGTTTTGTGAGGTTGTTTTTATTATCATGTGAAATTTTATATCTATTATCCTTCTGTGACTGCAGTCTTGCTTATTTATTATTGATTTTAAAAGACACATGTCTACATTATACATACATGGAAAATGAAATGTTTCGGATTTTAAATTAATTAATTATTATAAGCTCAGTTACTTTCAGTGGATAGTTTATGGATAGTTTATTTTATTAGCATACTACTAATTTTAATGATTAACGGAGATAAATTTAATCCGTGTTGATATTTTAAAATATAGGTCAGGGATTTTTAAGACGTAGCTCAAATAAAAAAAAAATTAACAGTCTATAATTGAGTACCGAATCTTCCGGTAAAAGAAGCGTTGTGTTATATGTCTCCGGCTTTGCTTTACAGTAGGGTTACATATTTGTTTTTGATATTTTTATTAACTTTAAACGTAGCCACTCCGATACAAACAAAACCAACTTCATTATAAAATGTAAGTAAATTTTCAGTTCGCATAACATAACAATTAACAATTACGCGTTGAGTGGCTGAATGTAGTTAAAATTAATTGTCCGTCATCAATTCATTAATAGAATGAAACTGTGGTAATACGTAATTTGGCAGGAACTCTATATGGCTCTGTATAGACGTTTAAATGTAATTCCATTAATATTTGTCAGAAAAATAATTCAAATTGTTATCATAGGCATGGATGGAGTTAATATATTTAGTTAGACGCAATTTTGAATGTAGATATTTATACAATTTCATTTTCACAACTCTGGATTCCAGTAATGTCAGCAAACCCATGCAAAGGGATAGCCTATCTCTGCAATCCTATGCTCTCCCATTCATAAAGAACCGATATTTCTCTTTGTGATCTATTCAATTACGTCATATATTCTGTACGTTTTATTATTATATTGATATAATTATTTTAGAAATGTATCTGGTGTTAATACGTTTAATGTAATAAACAACATACTTAGCCTTTTAGGAATTTTTATAAAATTCAAATCAAACCTGAACTTTAAAATGTATATAAAATACTCGTCGACTCTATAATACTGCATAAAAATACAGAATATTGCATATTATTTGCGGTTTTTTGCGTCTTGAATTAAATTGAATAAAAATGTGATAAAAAGCAAATATTACTCACCATAAACCAGCAATTTCATTTTCTAGATTTACTGTAAACTGTAAATGAAGATTTTTGTAAATGATTGTTAAAAATTTGTTTGTTTTTTTCTTTTTGCGCGGAATTATATTTCCTAAGTAATAAAAATCGATAAGGTATGTCAAATAGTGCAAAATTATAAACAATTTCATTAATGAGTGAAGATTCGAACAGACCAATTGAACAAAAACTTGATCTTTCTTGTGGTAATAGTGAGATAAGATGATAATTTTGTTATTAACTATTTTTAAATTTTACAAACTTTTAAATATAAAAAAACCATAAACGGTATACAATTTAAATATTAATATAACTGCTGGCAACTTTAACCCTTCATGATAAGGGTTAGAAAAGCAAATGCAGTGCTAACTTAAGAAATGAACATTTACTATTTTGTTTCAGCATTTTACAATAATTTATTTTGTCTTTAAATGTATTTGATTGGATTCTAATGTCCATTACATATTGCACGTTTAACGTGTAATATAATATTGTAGTTTTATTTTATTCAAATATTTATGTTTAGATAAGTTCCCTTCAATCTAACAAATATCACCTTTATTCCAAGTTCTATATTTTCGTTGAGAGTATCCGGAGAACAAAATATTGAGGTTTATCAAGTTGCTGATAAAGCGGTAGCATCTAATGTACTTACATTTTTTGTCGTTCTTATAATGATGCTTACATTGATGACGATATTAATATTAATAATTAGTATTTATAGGCTAATTGCAAAATACGTTTATTTTTCCAGTGAAAGTGTTTTACTTTTAGTTGCCAGTGAAGTAGTAATTGGACTTTGTAATTTAATTTCTTTAATGTTTCATTAATAGCAGTATGAAAACAAATGTGTTCATTTTTTCATTGTTCATTCATTCGTATAGTGTTCTCCCAAGAGCTTGTCTTCGACTGCAAACCCAGCATTCTCCAATCATTCGGACTTGCCGCCTTCTTCTTAGTCTCCTCAAATGATCCATCTACCTTAATGTAGTCTATCATAATATGATGTAAAATTATAATGATACATTTACTATTAGGCCTAGAGACACCATTAAAAATATATTTAATCATTTTAGGAGGCTTTATTTAGAAATTCTGATTAATTGTTAAATAATAATTACGTAGACTATATATATATATATATATATATATATATATATATATGAATAAATGTCCATTAAAAGTACGCAAGTAATCCTTCTTTAATCCATTCGAACTTCGCAGAACCTAAAAGATAACGAAACTCTTTTTAAAACTTCAGAGGAAAGATGAAGTTAGGTCTTCGTCAAAACCTTTAACTTTTCACATGGATTATTTCCTTACAAAAAAAAATCATTTATAATCTACTCGAGGTCACCCGTGTGTAGGTTATTTTCCTGGGAGGGTCTCGATATCAGTTACCAGAGTGATGTAAGACCTGCCCGGAAAATTTTGGCAATAATGACCGTTTCAATGGAATTTTAGAACATCTGAATGTAATGAGCCAATTATTTGAGGGTTTCAAGCACAAATTTTCATGAAAATATGGCTGAATAATAATTAATTGTTCTCAATATAACTTAAAGAAAATGGCTTTGCAATAAATTGAAAATAATGAAGATTGATAAATGAAAAAAAAACTGTCCACATAAAGAGTGAAAAGCAGAGCAACTTTGAGTTTCAAATTGAATAGAACACATCAAAATAAAAGCAAAACTATTAAAAAACTATTAAAGGGTCACCATTGAGGGTTATAAAAACCTATTTTTTATTTCATTAAATGGAATTTAATCTTTAGTTTAGTGATAATTGTTTCTTAAATATTACCAATGCTTCTCGACTTACAAATGACCTAAAATGTGAGTAAGTTTGTAGTTCATTCCCCATAACTTACATTTTTTTTAAACCGTTGCCTTGGAAACTCGTACAGCTTCCTTTACACTCTTTAATTAAATTTTCCAAGCATGTGTATTTTATAAAGAAGAACAAAATTAACCTCTATCGCTTTTATATCTTTACTAGTTTGTATTTTATAAATTTTTAATGCAAAAAAGTGACAAAAAGTCAGAAACAGTATTTCTCAATCAGTGATAGAGGTCAATTTTGTTAAGGCGTTCACTCTCAATAAACAGAATTAAAAAACATTTTAAAATATTGGAAATTGTATAGGTAATATATTTGGGAAACGGTTTTTCCTAAAACAGACGTACCTCTCCAATTTAATGAACTGTACGCTATTAGAGGTAAATTTATTTTTCATTCCAAAATTTGTTGAATGATGTAGATGAATTGTGTAAACACTACAACACCAAATTTCAGAATGGAAAGAGTTGACGTTAAGAAGTAATAATTTTTTTAATATTACTAAATTTAGACAGGCCATTGGTGTAGTCTACATAACCCAGTAAACTATGTTTTTTTTTTTTTTTTTTGAAAACAATTTTAATATGAGTATTTATCAGAAGAAAATAATAAATTGTAGTTTCCTTTGCTTTTAGAAAATTTTTCTAACTCTCTGTCTTCCAAGTTTATTCTCTTTACCCTTTCAAAAAATAATGATATGTAAGAAAATGGTGATTGAATGTCCTTAATGGTAATTTACAGGCAATTCCAACATACATTAGTCTTTTACATAAGAAAATCAACCTGAAAAGTAAATATCGTAGAGCCAGGGCGAGGCTATGCCCCCCCCCCTTGCCCCTAATGAGCGCCCATGAATGTATTTACAGATTTTAAATTTTAAAAATATATTAAGATTCAGTTATTTGTTTATAATAAATCTGGGAATATTTCTTGAACTCTAGGTATAGGTGATAGTGCTATAAAATAACCATATCTATTGCTTTTTTGAATACATTTTAAAAAGATTGTCAAATAAGTCGGAATATGATAAAGAGGTAATATAGTTTTTTGTTTATCATATCTATAGCTGTTAAAAATTGTACTTTCTACCATTCTGTTAAAACAACTTATATTTAAATAACGTAACCCGACATTAACAGCTCTAAGTTCAAGGCTGTGGAAAGCTAACAAAAACTTAATTCAAAAGCAAGGCGTAACAAATTCACTTAGATTTGGAAAGAAACGATTCGAAACGCTTTTACAACTTTTTGCGGTAACAAAACCTACACTGTAGCAATATTGTTTATTGCATTTAATAAGATTCAAGTAGCTGGTGTTAGTTTTCATTCAGTGATAATGTTATAGGCCTGTACACTAAAGATGATTCATTCTAATAGAATATAAACTGTAGGACATTATCATTCGCGCATCCGATATTGTAAATACAAATTCTGTTGCATATTGATTGTGTTCTTTTATAGGCCTACCATTTATATTCCTCTGTAATCCACACAATGAAATATGAGAACTGCAGATCTTGTTGAAACTAACATGTATCACCTTTCAAACCTCTGAATGGATTAGGCCTAATATTAATAATATAATATACTATAAGAGTATCTATTTTATATGTTCAGTCGAAATGACTTATCAATATTTAAAAACAACAACAAATATTTATAAATATATTAAACTATATATACAAGTAAAATAAAGTAATAAATAACAGTTGATTTAATTATTGTTTTTAATTAATTTATTTGTATGATGGTTGAAACCAAATCAAAGTTCATGTGTAAGGCCTACTTAAATTTATAACAATAATTATAACAACTATCAACACACACAAAATTGAAAATTATGGACATTAAAACAGATTCAAATTATCTAAATGTTACCCTGTGTTTAAAATTAATTACTTCTGAGTATATCTTATTATTGTATTGCAAATCATCATATATGTGTTTCACAAATGAATGGTTTGTGTCGTTATGTGTGTATTACATCAAGCATTTATTTGTTAAAATTATAACTATAGCCAATTGATGAAAACTTGTAGTTCATGTTAATTCCAATATTAAACTTAATTTATTAGCAGACGTCGAAGTGTTTCAAATGGATCCTTCAAAAGTGGCAAAGTAGATTGTAGGTATAAACGTTTTGATAACGGGAAGTTGAGCCTGTCGTGAAGCATTTAATTCTGTAAAACACGTATATCGAAAGTATTAAAATAAAAAATATAGTAAATATTGTGAATAATTTGCATTTAGATAATTTGAACCTGTTTTATGTCCATTTTTTTTGTGTTGATAGTTGTTTTAATTATTGTTATAAATTGAAGTACATATGAACATTGATTTGGTTTTAACCATCACACAAATAAATTAATTAAAAAATAATTAACTCAACTGTTATTCATTTATTTTATTTGTATATATGGTTTTATTATGTTTATTTTAAAATTGTTTTGTATAATATTTAATGGTTATTCCAATCACAGTAAAATTAATGTATCACATGAGATATTTCGAATATATGCCCGAAGATGCCAAATAGGCGAAAACGTTAACATTAAATCTTCTAACTGCAACGAATTATTTATATTTTTAAATACTGATAAGTCATTTCGACTGAACATATAAAATAAATATTCTTAAAGTAGGCTATATTATATTGTATTTTAACTTATCTGAATACTATCACAATGTTTTCTAATATTAACTGCTTAACACCTCATTTTAATTATACGAAATGATATGAAAGTGCGTTACATTATTTTCATTCTTGTGTCAGTGTTATTTTTATGAATTACTTTTGTTACCTAATCTAATCTGATACTCTAAGCTACAGTCAATTGAGACTCAAGTTGCCTACAATTTAATATTGGCTTATCAGCAATTATACTCCTCTTTATAATGAGAATGAGAGATATCGTAGACTATTAATACAGTTTATAAGTCTTGCCTTGCAATAAACCGTAAGTGAAGTAATTTGAATAATAGGCAACTAAAGCCAGAATGCTTTTTGTATAACAAATCTGTCTGATACAAAATTTATGAACAATATTGGTAAGTATGCAGTAAATATTTCCATTAATTAGTAGGCTTGTGATTGTGTTGGCACCTTAAATGGATGACACTACGAGAAAAAGAATTGAGGAAAAATACTTAAAAAATACCTTTCATTTAACTATATATTGGATTAACACAAGTCATTAATATTAAGAGCATTTATTTGCATTCTGACTTTAGTTCGCTTAATCAACCACAGAATGAATATCAGGATTTTTTAACCGATTATTCTAACACAGAATACTTGGGATTAAAGATTGTTTTGTTTTCTTGATAAGGTTTACACGTTTTGTTGTAAGAAGTAGAATTTGGTAAGAGGCTAACTCAGAAATAATAGCCATGATAAATATAAACTTCGGTTTATTTTCCACATACGAATAATTTTGTTTACAATTACATTTCGTCTGAAATACAATATTTCATGACTGTGCGATGGAACAAGTCCAACCTGTATATGGTATTTATTTACAAAACAAATGAATGAAGAAAATATACATAAAATAGAAGTGAAAAAGAGAAAATAACTAAACAAAGAGTCTAGCAGGAACAATTAATTAATGACCAGTACAGCATTTGTACAAATATAAAGTGGTTCAGAAACAGACACACATTTCATTAAATTAAATAGCACAAACATACAACGGACACATAAGTTATTCCAAACAAAAAGCTGCTCCTCACTGCATAGTTCTGTATGTACATTACCGGACAGGTATCAGGGAGAAAAGGGCTGCGGGGGCCAACTGCCCGTTCACTTTCTCATTAGCCCCATGTACACACGGTGCCGTAACTTAATTGTGCCCGCAGCATGCTATGTGGGCATTACCGGAAGAGAGAGAGGCCTTGCTTCCGAGCAGTCGGACAGAATGACCTACATTACGCAAATTGCTCTACAATGCGATGGTCTAAAGGGGGAAGTTCTGCCTATAGACCGGCTCTCAATTGGCGCCGGTAATGGAAACACAACGACATGCTCTTGCAACTTCATATATAGTTCACAATGGAATCCATGTTTCTATTCAGAGAGAGAAGAAAACCATTTGATATGGTTAGACTAGTTTTCTGTACGTACCTTCTATTAACGTCTCTGAGCTGACTAGTGCTGTAATGCAGCATGCCGGTTCCCGCACTAAACTGTCCGCGGCACTCTACACGAAGTAAGTCCTGCCGTTGGCCGGGGCCGCGACGTCGCCGGCATTGTTGAGCTTGCACACGGCCGCGGGGTAGTTGCCGCTGCTGTCCGTGGGGTCCCCGCTCGACGTGGACGACCTGCTGTGGTGGTGCGTGAGCGGGATCGAGTCCGGGATGGTGCTGTACACGTGGTGGTGGTGGTGGCTCCTGTGATGGTGGTGGTGGTGCGGGTGGCGCGCGTCCACGGCCGTGTAGCTGTGCTTGTTGTGGTGCTCGGAGTACTCGTAGTGCTGGCTCCCGTTGGTGGTGGTCGAGCTCTCCTCCTCCTCTTCCTCGTGGTCCGTCGTCCTCTGCGAAGAGTTCTCGGACACGTACGTGGACTGCGTGGGGGTGGGAGTGGGCACCGCCTGGTGCAAGGGCGCCGAGGGCTGCTGCGGGTGCGAGTACTTGTACCACGAGTCCAGCGACGTCGGCGCCGCCGTGTAGCGTGCGCTGGCCGTCTTGGACGCCGTCTTGCCCGCCTCTCCGTCCCTCCCGACTTTCTTTTTCAAGTCGTTCACAGCTACCGATGACGACTTTCTGCCCTTTTTGATCTTCTTCTTGACTGCGAGCACGTCGGGCATGGCGTACCGCAGCTTCTCCCAGAACCTCTTCTCCCCCCAGGAGATGACCGTGCATGTCCTCAGCAGAATCTGCAGGTCGGGGTCGAGGTTCAGCGTCTGTAGGTCGGTCGTCAATAGGAAGATCACTTTGTTCCTCCTCAGGGCCATCCGGGTCTGTTCCAAGGATGCCTGAAGAGATGCTCGGAATTCCGGTCTGTCCCACTCGTTCTGCAGGAAGCTGAGGGACAGGACGATGATGATCCTACGCGACGCGTCCGAGGCGCTTAGGACGCTGTCCGCCAGGTACGACGTCCCGCCCATCAGGTGGATGTCACGGTAATGAAGGCACATGGAGTATCCGCTCTGCTCCAGCTCGCACGTTATCACCCTGCTTATGAAGTCCTCGTCCTTGATGCTGTACACCATATAAGCGTCATACAGTCTGTCTCTGTCGTCGTCGATTTCTGCGGCGGGTGTCGAGTCACTGAATATTCGAATGCCATAGCGGGAATGTGCCCAGAGTCTCACGTCTTGTCGGAATATGAAAATGAGGGTGCTCACGAGGAAAACCACGACTATGACAGCTAGCGACGCGGCCAGGAGCGGCACGTAGCTGTCGCTCAGGATGGTGTTGTTGAAGAGCGGGTTCCTCTGCACAACCGACGTGGCCACCGCGTTGTGGCTGTCCTTGTGACAGCGCTTAATGAAGTCCGCGATGTTCTCGTTTGTCTTCTTGTCGCCGCCCGTGGTGCACATCATCTTGCTCGGGTCGGAGCCGGTAGTGGCGTCCTTGTTCTCGCGGAGCCATTCTTCCAGGCGACTCACGGAGTCGCAGTCGCACGTCCACGTGTTGCCGTCCAGCGAGACCTGCGCCAAGGAGCCGGCCGCCGCCGCCAGCTGCTGCCACGGCGAAAAGTTCACGATCTTGTTTTCGTCTAGGCGGAGGACTTCAAGCGACCGCATCGCAGAAAACGTGGTATTCCCCACGTGGGAGATTGCGTTGTGGTCCAAGTATAGCTCGTTAAGATTCTCCAGTTGATCGAACTCGAAGCCCCTCAGCTCCTGCAATCGATTGTTCTCCAGATGCAGGACGCGTAGCGACGTGACTCCATTGAACGTCCTGTTGTGGATCGCCGCCACGTTGCTGCCGTTCAGATAGAGCACCTGTAGCTTCTTCTTCCCTATGAACACGTGGCTTCCCAGCTCGCCGAGATCATTCCCGTCCAGATATATTTCTGTGGCGTCCATCGGGATCTTGGCAGGAACGGATCTGTGGCCGCCATTGGAGCAGTCGACCACGTTGGCAGACCACGTGTGATCGTGATAGCACGTGCAGTTGTCGGGGCACGTCATCTCGCAGTCGCAGGCGTCAAAGTCACAGCAGTGGCATAAGGCGAAACAGTGAGTCTCATAAGGGCAGAGAAATTGCGAGGGCTTTAGATCTAGGAGCGGTCTGCTCATCTCACCTCTAGAATAAGACAGGCGACACGTGACGGTGTCCAGGTCCATGACACGCGGATGTTGTCTCAAGTGGCTCAGCTGGTTAATCCTGTGGAGCCACTCCATGGTGCAATCGCAGTGGAATGGATTTCCGCCTATGTAGAATTGTGGCAGGTCCCTGTCGTCGGGCACGGGTTGAAGTCTCAGTGCACCGAAATCCAAGTTTTCCAATTCATTTGCATATAAGACAACCCTGCTTAAATTAACTTTCTTTAGGAATGTATTAGGCTGTACTTTTTTGATCATGTTATCGTTTAGAAACACACTTTCAACACTGTTTGGAATTGAAACTTCTCCTATCTCAGTCAGTTTATTAAAACTCACGTCAAGCATTTTAATTTGCAGTTCATTACGAATATCGAAATAATTACCCAACTTTGACACTTTGTTCTTGTGCATGTCCAGCCACTCGAGACTCTGAGGCAGAAGAGCATAGTCGAACCACGTTAGCTGATTATCCGACACATTCAGCCACACGAGACCGGGAAGATGCGTGAACACACCGTCAATATTAGTAAGTACATTACCATCGAGTCTTATAGCTCTAAGAGTTGGATTCGTTCCAAAAGCACCCTGGTCTACCACCTGTATCTTGTTACACGCCAAGTTTAACACCTGAAGTGACGGAAGCGCTGAAAATGCGTCCCTTGAAATATTTACAAGTTCGTTGTCGATCAGGCGTAACCCGTAGAGCTGGTCCAAGCCCTCGAAAGATGTGTTGCTGAACTTAGAGATATGGTTCTCACCAAGGTCTAAAGTTTTAAGGTAACGGAGTTGACCGATCCCTTCAGGCACTTCTGTTAGAGCGTTCCCGCTGATACCGAGGTCTTGTAAATTGGTACAGTTCTCAAAAGTGCGGGGGTGAATCGTTGTAATGCGATTGTTGTCTAAAAACAACTGATTTAACACATACAGCCCTGTGAAATGGTACGATTCCAATCTAACCAAGTTGTTGTGTGTCAAGGTTAGAGCGTGAAGGTTGCTGAGAGTGGAGAAAGCGCCTTCCATGATGACTTCGATGCCGTTCTCTTCCAAGTTGAGCATCTGCAGACTGTAGAGGTCTTGGAACACGTGCGGGTCGATTCGCGTAATCTCGTTGTGGGCCAGGTTGAGCACCACGAGGCGGACCAGGCCGGAGAACGTGTCGCGGTTCACCCAGTTGCTGGTCAGCTCGTTAGACGACAGATCGAGCACCAGAAGTTGATCCAGGCCCTCTAGCAATCCCGGAGCTAGCACGCTTATGGAATTGTTCTGCAGATAGATTTCCTTGAGGTCTCGCGAACTCTGGAACAGCTCCGGCGGGAGCGCGACTAGCAGGTTGCTCGACGAGTTGAGTATCTGCAGAGACGTGAGCCCCACCAGCGCCCTATCCGCCATGGACGTCAGCGAGTTGTCCTGGATGTAAAGCTTCTGGAGGGAGCGGAGGCTGGACAAGCCGTTGTCGGGCATGACGATGATGTCGTTGGCCGACAAGTCCAGGACTTCGAGCCCCACATTGCAGGACTTGCCGGGCGCGGAGGGCCCGCTGCCCCAGTCGGAGAAGCCCATCTCCGACACGTCCTGCAGGCGGTTGCGGCTCAGGTTGAGATGCGTGAGGCTGTAGAGCGCGCAGAACAGCTCGGAAGGCAGCGTCCATATGTTGTTGTCCGCGAGGTCGAGGCTCCGGAGCTCGGCGAGCCCTCGGAAGCTGTCGGGGTGGAACTCCATGGTCATGGCGGACCAGTCGGTGTTGTGCGTGCGGAGTGACAGGTGACGTAACTCGCGCAGGGCGGCCAGCACTGCGGACGGCACGTACCTGATCTTGCAGTACTCGATACGGAGGTCTCTCAAGCGACGTAACTGCCCCAGGAAGCCTTCGTGACGGCCGTTCTCGAGAGAGCTCTCGAAGAAGAGAACGTCGCTGCACTCCAGCCTCAGGGCCGTGATGCGCTCCACCTGCGTGGCCGTCAGATTGCCGAGAAGACTGTCGGTGCCGCCGATCGTCCGCAGACGGCAGGCGAGCAGCACCGATGCGGAGTCGTCCTCGGTGGCGGCGTCCGGCGTCGAAACCACGCGCTCCCACACACAGTCCTTAAGCGCGTCCTCGTGCCTACTCGTAATGCTGCGGGCCTCCGCAGTCAGCACCGCGAACACGAGCAACAGCAGCGGCGGCGGCGTCATGTCGACACGTAGCACTAGCACTGTGACACTGTAACATCGGGAGTAGCGCCGCTCTGCACGCGTCTGTACCGCAGCAGCTCCGCGAGCGAACTGACTACTACCATCATACAACGCTACGAGCCTCGTGAGCGGCGAGGCCAAGACTGAGAGACTCCGCCTCTGTGTCGGCCTTATCCTTCAAACTTCCCTTCGCCCCCCTCCCCGTAACCGCTCGGAAAAGTTGCGTGCGTGAGAGCCCGGCGGACCCCCCACTCTTCCGCCCTCAAGGTAGTTTCAACTATAGTTGTACCGAACTCCGTCAACCACCGACAGATGTCAGACTCGGCTGAGACGGAAAGTAGTGAGGGGCGGTGCTGTGTCGGGTGATGGGCGGGAGTAATCCGTCCGGTTCCACTCTCCCCCTCCTTGTTGTTAAAGGCTCTTATTGAACTACCCCACTCTAAATCGGTATTTTCGTCTCTTATGCTAAAGTAGGTGGAGCGTGCCATCGCTAACGAGCTGCTTGGCTGATGTCTCTGTGCGGCGACTCACGTGACAACCGCTCGCGGATAACCAGGAGTCGTAAAGTAAACCCCCGGGCCACATCACAGAATGTACACGAAGCTGCGTAATAAAATTTATAAGCAACAGACGATAGCTGTTTATTACACAATGGCTTTATTACTTATCTGCTTCTCATCAGCAACGTCGTAAACGTAATAAAAAATCACCGGATTCTAAATTAAACGAAAACCAGCCGGGTTTAATAATTACGTCACTTGTGTCTGAATTTAGGGAATTAAAGGAACTACATACACGAAACTTGTGACACGTATACAAAATAGAGTTACAATGTGTACAATTATTAGTAAACTGTCTACAATTATTAGTAAACTAATTATAATTGAACGATATGCTGCAGAAAGTAACAACTTACTAAAATATAAAGAAGAAGAAAATTAAAACTCGCCCGGAAACGTAATTACTGCTCTACATTCGTTTCTATATTTTCAGGCAACTTTCGTCTGCTGAATCCAACTGACTTACGAGTCTGATATGAGAACTGTGAAGAAAGAATTGTTATATCTCACTGCCTTTGAAATTTAACTATTATGTTTTCTCGATTGCAGTATTGAGCGTTGTTTAGCTTGATTTCTTATTCACGTTCAATTTGCGTTACGTATCGTAGCGAATAGAATGAATATCGCACGATGTACAATATAGGCCTAATACACGAACTCAGAAACAAACGGTCTGTTTGTAGATTCACACTAATAAATTAGACCTACATGAGAATAGACAAATAATAATAATAATAATAATAATAATAATAATAATAATAATAATAATAATAATAATAATAATATATTTTTTTCACTTCATTTTGCCTACTATAGATTTACAAAATAGAAAGATTTAAACGAAACTAATATTATACTGTACTTACATGAAATAGGCTATAGGCCTAGACCTGTGCCTAACATGAACAGCACAATACGAAAGTTAGTGTTTTCATCCCATAGACCACTATTTTTACTGACGTAGGTCCTACTTCTAATTCAAGTTACAATCAATACAATTTATCACAGCACAGAGTAATACATTGCTCGGGAATAATCTTTCATTACTTCACATTAACTTATTATTTTCTGCACCCTGCTTTTACACTGGATACTCGAAGGAAGTTTTTACATTATTATCGAATGAAGTGTAAATAATTTATTAATTGAATATTTGCGTGAGTCAGTAGACCCAACAAATTTATAGTTAAACTACTTTAATTCCCTCTTTCTCTAAAATCCTGAATAGCACCTATTGTGCAGACCTACAATTTTGAACGTATTTAGCCCTATTTTTTTTAATTCTTGACTATTCTTCATTGTAACCTAATACATATTCGTAGGCCGACAATTTTTTCAGCCACCTGTTTTTCAGTTTTAGCCAATATAAAACTCACTTAAATACAATATTATTTCTAAAGCTTTCACTTTAAAACTATCAGAAACGGCATTTAACTTAATTTATTGATCACCGGTGCTTAATTCACGGCCGAGAAAAAATTACAAATGCGTTGTTGGTAGATAGGCTAAATTATTAGGTTCGTTGTTCTTACGTGCAGTTGTAGGGTGCAGCTGAGCGTTGGTGGTTTGAGTCAGTGGCAGCAACAGCAGTAACAGTAGGCCCGCATCTTCCAGTTCATTGATATTTCTTAGATGAAATTTGATACTGTAAATATTTAGACCTACGATTTCAGCAGAGATAGAGAAAATTCAAAATTCGGAATGGATTAGCTTATAAGCTTATCTGAACGTCAAGTAAACATGAATCTGATTGCTGATCGTAATCGAAGGAGACTGTTGAAATGAGGGAAGATTAGTTAACCAACAATAGGCATAGATGTAATGTAGATTATGGATATTTAGTAAGGTAGGCCTATAGCTTTCTTTTTTATTTATTCATTTAATTACTTTATTAATTTATTTAGTCTCTTTATATTATATTCTTAATAATAATAATAATAATAATAATAATAATAATAATAATAATAATAATAATAATAATAATATAAAATGTATCTCAATGAAACTTACAGCAGAGTCCGTATAGGCCAGCTTCTGTCTGATGCTTTTCTAATTCACTATCACAAGGAGATGCACTATCACCTTTAGCCTACTTTTTAACTTCGCTCTAGAATAATTATACCGTTAGGAAAGTTCAGGATAACAGACAGAGTTTGGAATTGAACGGGTTACATCAGGTTCTTGTCTATGCGGATGACGTTAGGAGAAAATCCACAAACGATTAGGAAAAACACGGAAATTTTACTTGAAGTAAGTAAAGCGATAGGTTTGGAAGTAGACTAATCCCCGGAAAGACAAAGTATATGATTATGTCTCCTGACCAAAATAGGCCTGTTGTACGAAATGGAAATATAAAAATTGGAGATTTATCTTTCGAAGATGTGGAAAAATTCAAATATCTTGGAGCAACTGTAACAAATCTAAATGAGACTCGGGAGGAAATTAAACGAAGAATAAATATGGGAAATGCGTGTTAATATTCGATTGAGAAGCTTTTTTCATCTAATCTGCTGTTAAAAAATCTGAAAGTTAGAATTTATAAAACAGCTATATTACCGGTTCTTCTGTATGGTTGTGAAACTTGGACTCTCACTTTGAGAGAGAAACAGAGATTAAGGGTGTTTGAGAATAAGGTTCTTAGGAAAATATTTGTAGCTAAGAGGGATGAAGTTACAGGAGAATGGAGAAAGTTTCACAACGCAGAACTGCACGATTTGTTTTCTTCACCTGACATAATTAGGAACATTAAATCCAGACGTTTGAGAGGAACAGTGCATGTAAGCACATCTTAGAGTCTTAGTTGGGAGGCCGAGATGTAGATGGGAGGATAATATTAAAATGGAGGTGGGATATGATGATAGAGACTGGATTAATCTTGCTCAGGATAGGGACCGATGGCGGACTTATGTGAGGGTGGCAATGAACCTTCGTGTTCCTTAAAAGCCGATTGTAAGTATGTAGCCTATAATATAGGCCTATAATAATAATAATAATAATAATAATAATAATAATAATAATAATAATAATAATAATAATAATAGGAAGTTGGGGCTCATATGATGATCTATTCGTAAATTACAAAACAGTTGAAGACCTCCTTGTAATAGATTATTATTTTTGGAATTAGAAATAGCCTAACTTATCATGGTAACAGATTATAGTAGTGGTTTTCGACAAGACCACATCTTAAAGTTCTCAGAAATTTTGTCAATGGGATTATTGTTTGATATCTTCAAACTTCTCTCTTCTGTAACGGTAGGCCTATAGGCCTATTACGATAGCCTAC
Organism: Periplaneta americana; assembly: GCF_040183065.1. NCBI lineage: Eukaryota > Metazoa > Arthropoda > Insecta > Blattodea > Blattidae > Periplaneta > Periplaneta americana. Next base: position 29,933,788 of record NC_091125.1, read on the forward strand.
AAGGTTGGGAAGTGCTTTTACAAAATCGAGGAAATTTTTGAAAAAGCAATTTCCGAGATTTTATAATGCACTTCATAAACGTGTATTGTACAAAATTTTTGCAAGATCATATTAAAAAAAAATTCAAATACAATGTTATAGTCTATTTCACATTGAAAATTTAGAGCAAGATTATTCCAAAGCCTTCGCAAAACTGCACTGTAATAGTAATTAAGTAAGAGTAGCTAAGTGAACTGTAATGGGCTATTTCAGTATAGTTTTATGTTATGAAGAATGGTTTCTCTAGCAACAAGTTTATGGGTGGAAATTCTAACATTCAAGGCCGAACAACAATAGCTGTAAATACAACAAAAAACACGATCGTGCAAAAAATGATGACCAGGCCTACTCGTAGAATGTGGCATATGCTGTTTGTTACATTATATCGAGCTCTTCAAAGCATGAAATGATTGCATGCTTAATGAACATTACCGTATTGTTAACATAATATACGCATTCACAGAAATCCACCGTAATACATGTCACAAACTCATTCTAATAAGCAGTACCCGTATATGAGTGCAAAAGCAAACATTGAAATATGCATGCGTGCATCCACAAAAATGTGGTAAATTACACAGTGAAATATGCAATTACAATTAATGTAACAGAATAGACATTCTCTATTGTTGCCCAAACATTTTTAGCTACATTTCCAACAGTTTGGCCTCTGTTTTAAGCGACGGCAGCTTTTTCCGAACTAAATACATAGCCTACATTAGGCTATCATATTTCAATATTTGTAAATATCTAGTGTAAATTCATAATCGTGTCGCCGAAAGCACCGACGCAATTAGCCAAGTTTTTAAATAGCCTATAAATATTAAATCTTCAAAGAGGCTTGTCACTTTAGCCTACTTCTATAATCCGTAGAGCTAACTATGATATTTTGAATTCGAAAAATATAGTCTATCTATTACAACAAAGCCTTCAATTATTTGTCATTTACGAATAGATAGATCATCATGCAGACCCTAAATTCCTATTTCCACACATATCACATCAATAGTAATCGCTCTCACCATTATTATTATTATTATTATTATTATTATTATTATTATTATTATTATTATTATTATTATTATTATTATATATAAATATAAATATAAACCTCGGGGAAGAAGAAATATTGGAAGACCAGCCAAAAGATGGATGGACCAATTTCAGTAGCTGCTACAGGAATCAATTTCCTAATGCATGAAGGATGATGATGATGATGATGATTATTATTATTATTATTATTATTATTATTATTATTATTATACAAGCTATAGATATAGGCTACACATAATTAACACAAACGAAAATGCCAATTGTTTTAACTAGAATTATTAAAAATAGGCTTATTACAAAAGTAACACATTAAAGTTTCAAGGTTGCAGACTTATTATTATTATTATTATTATTATTATTATTATTATTATTATTATTATTATTATTATTATTATTATTATTATTATCTAGCATATGCAGATGATGTGGCCATAATTGCAAGAACAAAGGCAGCACTATCAGGGTCACTACAAGGATTTGAGGAAGAAGCGAGAAAGCTTGGTTTGGAAATAAATGAAAGAAAAACCAAGTGCATGAAAACATCCAGAAGAGAGGTACAGAAGCAGGACAATGTGGTCTTTCATCAGCATAATTTTGAAAATTGTACAAGTTTTAAATATTTAGGTACAATGATTACAAACAATAATGATATATCCTCAGAAATAAAGACAAGAATAATGGCCGGTAATAGGTGCATGTATGGGCTTGGAAAACTATTTAAACTCGGTTCATTATCCAGATCTGCAGAGAAAATAATTTATAAAACTATTCTAAGACCAGTGGCTACATATGCTAGCGAAGCTTGGGTTTTAACAATAAATAATGAAAATATGCTAGTAGTTTGGGAAAGAAAAGTCCTGAGAAAGATATATGGTCCCCATTTTGAAAATGGTCAGTTTAGAAGTAGAACAAATAAAGAATTAATTGAACTGTATGGAGAACCGAGTATAGTTTCCTTCATTAAGAAAGGCAGACTTAGAAGGTTGGGACATCTTGAACGTATGCCAGAAGGTCGACTACCTAAACGGGCATTATATGGACACCCAGGAGGATAAGGAAGAGAGGAAGACCAAGGTTGAGGTGGCTTCAGGATGTGGAGGATGATCTGCGGAGAGTTGGATGCAAGAGATGGAGACAACGGGCTCAAGATAGAGATGAATGGTTTCTACTGATTAAGGAAGCCCAGGCCCTTCATAGGCTGTAGTGCTAATAATGAATGAGTTATTATTATTATTATTATTATTATTATTATTATTATTATTATTATTATTATTATTAACAACAGCGCAATTATGTTTTCCAGAATATTAAAGATATGCCCTATCAGCAGACAAGCCCGCATGTTCATTTAATATCAGGTAAAAAGAAAATAAAAAATAAGGACGGAAAAAACTCTAAATATGTCGTACATACTCTTTTTAAAACTAAAAGTCTATGCATTACTTTACCTAATTAGACACAACCTACACATACGCTAAATACATACATACATACATACATACATACATACATACATACATACATACATACATACATACATACCCTACAGTCCACACCTGTGGAGTAACGGTTAGCGCGTCTGACCGCGAAACCAGGTGGCCCGGGTTCAATTCCCGGTCGGGGCAAGTTACCTGGTTGAAGTTTTTTCCGGGGTTTTCCCTCAACCCAATATGAGCAAATGCTGGGTAACTATCGTCGTAAAATAACCTACTAAAAAAGAAAAACTACATATATACATAGTCTACTTAGGCCCTACACATACACATTATGTTAGGCCTACATTTACATAGGCGAAATACATCCATATAAAAAAGGTCACTTCGTCATAATGTCCATGTTCCTGCCCCATACAATGCCACACTTCACACAAGTAGCGGCTTTAAACCAGTAGCGGCTGGTGGTCAAAATAATGAGTGTGCTACAATCTCTATATCGGCCTACTGCATACACTTATATGTATTTATCGTAATTTGAGACTCGCCTAGTGACGAAATATGAAGTCCATACGACGTTCCTTCCTACTGCAGAACTTGCCAATTACCCTGGTGTTAAACGTTAAACCCCTCAATCTTGGACATTATACTCTTTTCTATTGACAGTATTGCAAGAGCAGTGAAACGATCCTGGGACATAGTGTTCCTTAAAAACGTTTTTATGCGTTCAAAGCAAGAAAAACATCTTTCTGGCTCAGCAGGGGTCATTGGTGTTGTAACCAAAATATTTAACAACTTCGTTACTTCACAGAATGGATTCTGTGAATTGTTGGAGGCTATGTATTGAAACAATTGAACAGCTCCATCTATATTTCGGAAGTCGAGTCTTCCGCATAGAACTCCAAGCTGTGTCTTTAACATTCGTTTGTTCAGTATAGTATAGCTGTTAACAGCAACTTCAAGTTCGCGTTCAGGAAAATTATGCAAAAAATTGTCAAAAATTCGCTGTTTAACAATTTTGTTGTGTCTAGGTAGCTTAAAGACTGGAAATGATGAGTCGTTTCCTGAATTATACGGTCACATACTTCCTTGGCTTCAATTTTCGGATTCCATTTTCCGTCGCTTGCCGACTGATTCAGGAGGAACCTCAAAAAACTGGTAGATGGCAGCAGCAGTCGGACACTTGAATTTCCAAATACGTTGTAAATAGTTCCGAGTTCTTCCACAAACAGGCATTCTTTCGTTACGCTTTACTTTTGCAATCTCGAAGCTGGGTTGTGCTGAAGCTGACTGCAGCACTTCCCCGCGTAAAAATAGCCAATCAGAGCAGTTATTTCAGCTTCGCACATGCGTATTAATTGTCTACATTCTCATACAGTTTTGAGAAGCACAACGAACCCCCTGAGGCACCAAAGAGCGAAGAGCGAAGACTAAACACTCTATAACGCGTCATGAACATAACCACGGGAAATCGTCAAATGACAGATAAAGTACTGTGGTATTACGAATACATTATTTGAGCAAAAATTATCATTGTGCTGTAGCACTGTAGCACATAAGGACGGGCCGCCCCTGCTTTAAACTCTAAGTTCATATTTTCTGAAACTTAACGGCGTATGTAATGTTCTTTTTTTTTTAGGATTATTAAGTAAAAAAAATAGTCAATAGGCCTAATGGTGTGAAGAGTTTCATATTGATTCTTATTTAAAATTAGCATGTTCCGAAATACAAACATTCAACACATGAATTTGAAATTAGTTAGGCTACTTTCGTGTTAACTTCATTACTTGAAGTTATAACTTATAGATTTATGATTTTTCTTCATCCTCATGTAGTCTATTGTTCACTTCTTATCGTTACGGTCATGTTTAGGCCTACTAAAATTATTCTAATTTATTTTGGATTCAGATAAATCATTCTAAAATAATATTTATGATACCCAGGCCTATGTTACTTCTTCGCCTACAAATATAAAAGTCACCAAATTATATGCATTCAAACCTTGAGTGTAAAATTTAACTGTGATTCAAAGCCACGGGCGTGACTCAGACGGTAGCGCGTTTGCCTGCTGATACAGAGCTGTGATCGGGCGTGAATTCGATTCCCGCTTGAGCTGATTACCTGGTTTGGTAAGGTAAGGCGAATGTCAGGTAGCCTAATCCATGGCGATTCTTCGGCTTCATCTTGCTAATACCAATACCATCGACTCAAAATAACCTAGTAGTTGATACAGATCGTTGAATAACCGACAATGACTCAAGTGTGACATTCGTTCCTTCGAACTTAGCAGATTCGGGTTCGAATCCATGGAAGGAATTTATCTGATACTCATTTGAGGATGGGACATAACTCTGTCAGGGCTGAGACAGGATTGTACACTTGTCAGCATCGTTTTTATGAATGTCACCCGGGCCACTTGTACTTGCACAGTCATCGCATATACATAGGACTATAGGTAACAGAATGGGCTAAAGCAAGCATAAGTACAAGGATCAATGGCGGGTCCGGCCTTCAAAAAATCAAACCCAGCTAAGCCTAGCCAAGCCAAATGGTGATGACCAGAGAGAGCATTTGGTGTACGTAAACCGTTAAGTTAACTGCTACATGCACTATATCGCGATGTATTAGAGAGCAAGGAAGGGAGGGGGTGAATGTCATCGTATCGCTACAATAACAACGACTGGAGTACAGTTCCTGCAGCAATTTATTTTTACTATTCAGTAATTTCACTTTGTAATATTAAATAACCTATTGTTTATATTGTGCATTTAATTACAACATACATAGTTCTGTGTTACATGATATTAATGTAGCTACATAAGAACAATATATTGTATATAAATACAACATATAAAACATAGTATTTTGTTTTGTACTACTTTGCTCTTCTTCATGACTACATTTGTTACAGTGCACGACAACATACTTCATTAAGCTTTTCTGCTTTCATTTTGTCAGACCACAATCATCGCATTGATTTTTCAAACAGAGCTGCAATGGTAACACGATTTACTTTCTCTACCTCTTCGAATGTCAATAGAAACTTTTTGCCCATACCTTCAGTTTGAAGTGCCCCAACAATAACATTAGCAACAGATCTGTTTGCAATATTTGTCGTTTCGTCTATAGATATCCACAATTTTTCATCTTTGAAGGTTTCTCTAATTTCACGTAAGACATCTTCATAACATTTTGCTAAATAACCCGTACGCAGAGTAAATTGTTGGAGTAGTGTTCTACCTGTATATTTTAGCAAAAATGATCTGACTCATGGGTGTTCCAGTTTTTAAATGGAATATTTGCCCTAGCGAACATGTGGCACAAGTATTGGTAAAAATCACATTCCACATTTGAACTCGTGGGAATAGCTTCGACTTTTTTCGAATTCAACAACTTAAAGTAGCCTATTCCTTGTGTCTTTTAGAGTTGTAGTGTTTTTGTACATGGTGTCTCTTGTTCCCCAGTAGATCGACTTTACATAAGCTTACCATGCATGTAAGTTTTTCACCATCTGTAGGAAAGTGCTGCGATCCGAACTCCTCAACAAATCGATGCAATTGTACATGCCGAGGCTTCTTTTCTTTCGGTATATCGTAAACTATGTTGTAATGTAAAGGCAAACAAATGCTTTGCACTTACGGTAAACACAAATAAAACTAATTAGGACTGCGATAGGAAAAAAGTGAATACAGGAAATAGTGTAGAAGGGCCAATAAAGTAGAATATGCAGAAAGCAGGAAATTCAAATACCCCAGGAAATGCACAGGTATTGAAAACTATCTAAGACAGCACGTGTAACATCAGAGAGCTCTGCGCGTACAAGGACTGTACCTTGTAGGTAAGACCCCTTCCTCCACCTCGTGACGTAATCAAAGCTCTCGGTATAGTAAACTTGTGTCCACTGATAACATACCCCATCTGCTCTCTTTGGTGATGACTAGGAACTGGATTTATAGGTTTTTACCTATTGTTTTCCTTACTTTTAAACTCAAAATTTCTTGGATAATTTTCCGAATCATGGTCATAAGAGTCACATATGTAAATTCTGTTGAACCTAAAAGCACCTAAATTGGATTTCAAGAACTAAAAAACTTAAATAATAACAATTAATATGTATTCTTCTATATTTACTGGGTTTTGTATAAATATGTTTGGAAATTTCAATTTATCTTATAATTTTTATCCTCTTCTGCACTGGAGAAAGTGACTGCAGTCTTTACCCCCTCAGTCTTTTGTTGTTTTGGATAAAATGGTTAACAGGGAATTCTACCTTTCTTTGTATAGCGGACCATCCTGCAAAGGCTGCACCCTCTCAAGAGCAATGCTTGGGACTTGTAATTTCCACTAATCGCAGATCTATGAAATGCAAGTAGAAGTAACTGAACTTTCTTTTAAGGTGATGTGACCTGCAAAAAGTCGACTGTGATCTTGCACGTGCGGGTAAGAGCTGTGAACTTTTCTGAGGTTTCTGTGCAGTCTGTCTTATTCTGGTGCTTCCGAATTTTTATATTTTGTGTTTTGTTAAGCTATACCAAAGCAAGTGAAATCACATTACGACAATGGATTAGAAATGATTCCATCTTTATCATCGAGAGGAAAGATATGTTGTTTAAAATTGACTGTAAGAGTACTTTTTCACCAATCAATCAATTTTTGCGACACCTTTCACAGTTTGAACAAAAAACCTATTTCACTTACTCCAATAACCTAAAGTGGACTTCTTAAAAACCTAAAACTCCGATACTATCATTTCCCATAACTATGGTCCTGAAATACAACTATGGTCCACGAAACAACTATTCAAAGAACATTGTAGAAGTAACATAGACCGTTCGTAGATAGTTGCAGTGACTTGACTTCAAACTACAGTACAGCAAAAATATAGTTAAACGAGGTACTACGTTATGAAGTAGAAAATTTGAACGGACCATAGTCCTGTTCCAGAACCATAGTTATGGGAAATGACGGTACTTAGTGATGACTATGTAGCATTGCCCGAGGGTTGTAGGGACTCGGAGATGTACAGAAATTCGCAACGAAAAGTGGAAATAATTCTGCCGCTATCTTTCCTTCAGTAAGCGACGGTTGTTACTACGAATATATCTGTTCTATAAATCAAAGAATAAAATAACAGTATTTTCGTAAAAGACAAGTATTTTTCAGGGTTCTCTGACTGTTATAATTCTGCTTAGGCATTTATTAATTTCTTCGAAACCTTGAGTATATAGAGATATAGGCTACTGACAGCTTATTTTATCTGTCGACATATATTTCATTTTACCAGGAAACTAAATGTAAAATATCGTTCGAATCGAATTCGTGTTGGGCACCAATTTGGGTTGTTGATATCAGGTAACACTTAATTTACTAATTTTTTTACTAACAATGTAATTAATTTACATAATTCTCGGACAAATTGACTTACGGCTTCTGAAAATGATGTGAATTCGCCCATTACTTTAGGATAAACGTCTGTACACAGACAAACCACTTTTCGACATTGGAGATTTTGAAAACTTGTTTGCGCGAAAATAACCATGTTGTTTTTATTGCTTTAGCACAATATTTTCTAATGAGAAAATTAAATTGTAGGCATATAAAATATGCGAATGAGCATAGCATGCCTGTAAGTTAAAATGCGTCAAGAGCTACTCAGAGTTTGGTTACTCAAATAACATTCGGGAAATCAGACTGCTGTTACAGTTTGAGAAAACTTCTCTCTTATGTCAGTCAACAAATTTTAATGATCTTACTTGGACTAGAATTTATATTGGGACACGCAATTAGAGTAGTCGCCTAAAATTACGCATAAATATTGACAACCGTTTATAAGGCTAGAAAACATTAAAATATAATGACTATATTACTAGGCTACTCACCTGCTCTTCCAATTACGAATTCAGACACAAATTATTGGTTCCCAAATAAAGAACAAAAACAGTAACTTGACAGACTACTGGTCACGCTTTTCACTATTAAACTTCTTACATCTAAATTCTCATCGTGTGGGGCATCGCATGACGTATGCAGTCTATTTGCCCGGCAGCTATCATCGCAATAATCTTATATATGTTACATGTTCTCACTTTGTTCATCTTTGAGTGCACCTTCAGGCAGGGATGCATTAATGATATTTGTGTAATCAGCTGTGTTTTTCTAATTTAGTTTGTGTCTGTTGTAGAACTCTATAATCTTGTTCACGAGAAAATTTAGAGTAGCAAGTATATTTTTTCTGGAGCATCGTTAGCCGGAAGTATGGAATGTCAGCTTCCTATACCGGAAATATGGCTTCAAACTCCGACAGGCCCAAGTGAAATTTATGGCCAAAGAAAAAAGGTTTTTAGGGCAGGTTCTCGAAGGTTACTATTGTTTTCCCATACTAGAATTTCATCATTTTTTCCATTTACGATCACCATCCAAGATCAGTGTAGATTTGTTTTCTTTTAGTGCACCGAGATCAATATATAAAATGGCAAAGTGTTCAGAGGTCTTTATTTTCACTTATTGGCAGAAATTTTTGTTTCAGCAATAAATTTGTTTTCAATACCTACAAGAAAATAGCAATACTCAAATTTTCAGCTCATACAATAAAAATATCTACACGATAGATACTTGAATAAAACATTTTAATGTAGATCATCTTAATATGCTTAATCATATACGCACCATAGAATATAGTCCTAACAGAATTCTTTGCCTATACTATTGGTTTAAGATGAAGAAAAATAGGTACGGTATCATACTTATAAAATTATACATGTCTTCTCGTTATACAGGGTGTAAACGATATGAATTTCCAAAATTATAAGCTATATACAGTACATATCGGTCTACTGAATAAACTGCCTAGTGGAATTTAATTATTTCTTATAATTTTATTTTTAATTTGTGAAATATGTTTAAGATTGATAATAGTCTAATCAGTCGTTTACATTTCGACTGAACACGTGAATGTCATAGCCAATGACTTGACTCTACACATACTACAGTAGAGGAGGCAAGACCTGTCCTATGATATTATCATGCGCCGTGTCGGTAGATTCGTATAGTATTAACCATTATAAAATAAACTCTCTTTCTGATAGTTCATTCTTTCCTTTCTCACACATTTTACATGCCAGGTCTCGCCTCCACACCTATACCAATATACAACAGACTAACAAATGACTACTTCAGCGTAGCCTACGTGTCGGGCAAAGTAAATAATGACCTGTCTATTCTCATTTTCAACAAAGTTGGACTCACAAAACACATTTTTGTTCTGAAAATATCTTGAAAATTAGATAATAAGCGTTATTTGGTTTTTTTCTTTCAGTTATTTATGCTCTACCACCTGTACTTTTTGGCAGTTTATATCGTTTACATTCCGAAGGCCTATAGGCCTACAGTTTACGTATTTTGCAAGGGCTAATTCAAATCTGTGTCACATTACAAATAACTCATTTTATTGAACAATAACTTACAAGCCATATGCAAATGACGTAATTTATTATGCATTCAATTAATTAAATACACTTGTAATTAATTGATTAATTACTTATTCAGTGTATTCTTTCGGGTTGAATTGACTGAATAGGCTATACACATACAGACAGCATGCAGGAAACCATTTTTGACGTAGAATAGCCTACGTATTTCCCACCACCGAGTATGGGCACCAGTTCTAGGATCCGTGGTGAAACAAAAAGTGGCAGAATTTTAAACGCTTACTGCAGATGTCTCCAAAAAAGCATCGTCATTCGTGCTCTCGATGCTGCCCGCCGAACACAGTGTGCTGTAAGGCTAGAGAAGGGGGAGAGACTCGTACCTCAACAGATGAAAGCGACCAGTGGGGGATCGCGACAACAATCTGCTTAAGTTTACAAATAATAAAATCAAAAGTATAAGAAATATACCTTTGTATATTATTTTGACATACCATGAAGCTGGAGCCCCGTCTATTGCTACTGAAACAAGCCATTGCAAATTCAACTTCTGTTCTATGGTGCCTTTCAGTGCCTGGAAAAGATCTTCTCCAGTTGTATTTTGTAATTACATCTAGACATTCAGACACAGTATAATGTTCAGCAACTCCTCGGATGAAAATGGCTAGGTGAACTTTGTCATTTATATCTGTACTTTCGTCCAATGCAAGTGAGTAAGCTACAAACTGGTTAATTGTGGTTTCGACTTCAGATTCAATTGCATTTACAATCTTGAAATTCCTTCTCTGAACTGTAATTGGAAGCTTTTTTTGTTCAAGACTAAGGACACGTGTGTGATTTGTGTTTGTATTTTCTTGTTTTATATTTATCAACATATTTGTAGGCCTACGCATTTCACCTAAAATTAAACGAAAAACTATATGTTTGTCATGCGGAACTGAGTGTAAACGAATTGTAATACACTGATTATTATGTATAACCAACAGTTATACAGATAGCCCTAAAATACATTATTTTCACATGTCCAACATGTCTGTAATTGTATGATATTCTTTGTGAAGAGTCGAGTATTGTCGTCGCATGTTGAATTTTAACACACGCTTAAGAATTTCCGAACAAATGAAGCATTTCACATTCTCCCCAAAAACACAAAACAATTTCTCTTCCTATTCATTCTTGAATGTACTACGTGCATGATTAGAAGACATTGTGAAAAGGTGGGACACTCCAACCAACACAATGATAATGGCAGTCCGCCACTGCTCTTCGTTTGCGCATAAACATTGAGTACAGAACAGGTGGAGATGGGTGAGGCGGAGCGCGCTCATTACGTACTGGCTTCGGTTCCGTTCAGGGGCTTACTCGCGAGTAGACTTTTGGAGACGTCTGGTTTACTGTAACAACACCATGAACCGCAGCCACAGTAGTTGGACCATGAACCAGTGTAACTTGTGTGACCACGCCCAGTGACGCCACCTCCCATTGCTACTGGCATGAACATACCGTGTCACTCGGCCTCTCTGTTATATCTCTGCATCGAGAGCAACTGAAGACCTGTATGACCACTCGTTGGATTTGTAACCTCTAGTTCTGAAATATTAAAATGATGATGATGATGATGATAATGATAATAATAATAATAATAATAATAATAATAATAATAAATAGATACACTTCATTAATTAGTAAAACGAAACAAAATACTATGTAAAATCTATATAAAACCTTCAAACCACACAACTCTAGTTTCATTCCCGAAACTGGGTGACATGTTCTACGTGATCGTGTATCCCTTATATAGCGCAGAATTTCTTCGGTGTCATGGATGGCGAAAACGTTACATCGCAATTAATTTTTCTCATCACCATCAATACCCTCTCTCTTTTATAATTTGTAGAGAGAATCTCGACGACCCTTGACATATTGTACATCGGCAGCCTAACGGTAAGACCCCACGCTACAGCCGCTGTTTTCCTCCGCGAAAGCTCGACGCAATTCCGTCATAGTTATATCACAGTCTAATACATACAGTCACGAAACTTCAACACTTTTTCTGCCAACATTCGCGACACTAGCGCCCAAGCGGCAGGCAAGGCACTGGTCATAGTCTCGTTCAGCCAGCACGTGCTTTAAAGGTATGCGAGATGTTATAATAACGTTTTAATCATGCATCGGAATAAAGGCAATGTGTGCAATGACGAAAATTGCAGTAAAAACAAGTTTAAATCTCCGAATTTGTCGTTCTTCAGATTCCCTAAAGACCAAGAGAAAATCATAACTCAGTCATAACCAATAATCCACGTTGTTACTGTGTTCTATAAAACATTTATTCGTTATCAGTTACCTATTTGTATGTCAGGAAGGAGAGTTTAAATAAAAACCTGTTTCAGTATATTATTTTTTTGCAGAAATCATATGTGTAACCATTCCGATTTTGGATAATGTATCTACAGTTTTTATGCAAGTAATTCCATAATTTTTGTATTCGTGTTTTTTTTTCTTTATTTTTTTTTTTCAAAAGTTGAACGTAATATTGCATTCAAGTAGGGATCATGGTGTTAATTTTTCAAGAGTTCATGGAGTATTGTAATCCTTTTGCAAAATATTCACTTCTTGAATGAATCCAGACTGTGTCGATAGATTTCTGATGTGTTGATGTAGATTCATGTGGCAGACGTATTAAGTTCTCAAGAGCCTTTTTAAATTCAATATAAAAGCAATCATTTCTGTAATAATTTGCATGACTGTTATTGGTATTGATTTTACATTCCCAGTGATTATTTGAGCCGTTCAGAGCAGAAGTGGTGCAAGTCAAAATTAGGTAATGAGGTTTAAAGTAAATATTCTGTAAAATACAGCGCAAAGTAGCAATTAATTAATTAATTAATTAATTCAAAGATAATACTTCAATTTTGTAAGCAGAGTTATGTATTTTTAATCTCCTTTAATATGTTCAGGCTCTGCAATACCATATTACATTGTTCTTACCTGTTTTCATGTTCAATTTTTCTTTTTGATTTTCTCTTTATCCGTTTCCTTGTACCTCGATGTTTTTCGTCTCCAACTATAACACTAGAACTTTGCATCAGATGACCCATTGTTCTGATAGAGAAAAGTACAGAAACTTCCACCAAACAACGTTACTTTACAATGAGAATGAAAAATATCGCGACAACGCATACAAATGAAAATAAAAATGATTAATTAAAGTCAACACTAACATTGTTGTATGATTCCGTTGATTGTTTGAATTAAAATTCTAGTCTAACATGGTCGCCACATTATTTCGTGTCTGAAGGAAAACATTAGTTTAAGGAGAAATGGACAAAATTCTATTCGATGCATTCGCACTAAAGGACAAAATGCTATTCGGTCTGTCCACTGCATTTCGAAGCTCTATTACAAAGTGTTAAAATGCGTTTTGTTGAAATCTGAATGCAGGAGCGTGTAGGGCATGTTAAAAATTATACGATTTCATATCAAACTAATTTTGTCCGTGGGTGGACATTATGCGTTTTGAAGAGTTACTCCTCATATAGAGTTCTAATGATTCATAAATATATTTAGGAATGAATTTAATTAACCATCCACGTACGAACAATTATATTATTTCAAACCATGATATGTGAACAGGGCCATGATTCAGTTGTAAGGAGCAGAAAGAATTACGTTTATTCCCAGCTTCTGAAACTTGTAGATTAACTGCGTGTGAAATTCTTCTAGGATTCTAAAATAAAATTAATAAGAATCATATACACTTACTGTATAGCATAAAAATAGAAAACAAATTACGCAAAACCCGTTTTCTGATGTGTTATCATATGTCGTGTGCACACTTTTAACTTGCCTGCCGCTAGAGGGCTACTGTCGCGCCAGCTGTCAAATGTTGGCATATTTTATACGTATGAGTTGCGTGACTGTAAGTATTAGACTGTGGTTATATCACCACATTATCAGTCGGGGTATACCCTATATCGTAGCGTCATCTTTCTGAAAATACGCCGTGAAAGTAAGCTCATGGAAAACGTTAATGACAGGAAATTGATCCCAAATCGTTATTTTCATCCGATTAATCTTGGCTTCATATCCATGGCCACGCTTTATCACGTAATGACATAATATATCAATAGGTAAACCAAGAATCGTGAATGAGTTTCAACTCTATGATAAAGAAAGATAGGTTCGTTGTGCCATCGGTAGTCGCGGAATTATTGGACAGTTTTTTAAAAGAAACGATCAAGAATAGGAGTTAGGCCTACATACCTAATTCACAATGTAGAACCGTTATGTGATGATTTTGAATTAACACGTGCGGACATTTTCACGGCGTATTTGCAGGAGGGTAACGCCATAGATCATACTGCTAATCGCTAATGTATCCAGTTACGGAAGTGCGCAGTGTTCGTGAAAACAAATGGCTGCAGTAGCGTGGAAGACTTACCCTCTAATCTGCCGACTTAAATTACATCAACGTTCGCTGAGACTCCGTACAAGATGCACCATTAATTGAACGACTAAACATTCGGCTTTCCACACTGGTAATCTTGGTTCGAGTCCTGGCGGGTTCAAGTGCAATTTGTGGTTGTATGTTTTCGGATATCGAAGATAATCCCGTTTTTCCTATCGGTATTCCATTGTTTCTTCATTAATGACAAATAATCGACATTCGACTACATCCACTGACCCTGATGATGCATCGAGGGCAACGCTACAGCGGTGGAGAAAAGTACTACAGCTTTGACGCGTTTCTTCTTCTTCTTTTTTTTTTAGTTGGTTATTTAACGATGCTGTATAACTACTAGGTTATTTAGCATAGATGAGATTGGAGATAGCGAGATGGTATTTGGCGAGATGAGGCCGAAGATTCGTCATAGATTACCTAGCATTCAACTTACGGTTGGGAAAAACCTCGGGAAAACCCAACTAGCAAATCAGCCCAAGCTGGAATCGAACCCGCGCCCAAGCGCAACTTCAGACCGGCAGGCAAGTGCCTTAACCGACGGAGCCACGCCTGTGGCATAATCAGGAACATCTACGAGTAGCCTAGTATTAGGCCTATGTGATAAAATTGGATTATTACGTAAAATGTTAAAGACTAGATAGGGCTTACTTATATGTTCAATAAAGTTAAAATAAAAATCGCTGCGTCCGCGTAGAGCACTTTAATTTTTAAACGGAACCTTTAGGCGCACTATAGTAGAATCTTAAGTGCACAATCTTACGAGGCAGGTGGGGCCCTGAAGAACACACACTGACTAGAAATACTCAATATATTTATTGCGTGTATTTACTCGAAGCAAGTTAAGCGATAGTTTTGGCAGTAAATCCCGAAAAGACAAAGTATATGATTACGACTCGTGACCAGAATATTGTACGAAATGGAAATATATAGCCTAAATTGGAAATTTATCATCCGAAGATGTGGAAATATTCAAATATCTTGGAGCAATAGTAACAAATATAAATGACACTCGGGAGGAAATTAAACGCAGAATAAATATGGGAAATGCCTGTTATCATTCGGTTGAGAAGCTTTTGTCGTCTAGTCTGCTGTCAAAAAATCTGAAAGTTAAAATTTATAAAACAGTTATATTACCGGTTGTTCTCATGGTTGTGAAACTTGGACTCGTACTTTGAGAGAGGAACAGAGATTAAGGTTGTTTGAGAATAAGGTTCTTAGGAAAATTTTTGGTGCTAAGAGGGATGAAGTTACAGGAGAATTGAGAAAGTTACACAACGCAGAACTGCAAGCATTGTATTCTTCACCTGACATAATTAGGAACATTAAATCCTGACGTTTGAGATAGGCAGGGCATGTAGCACGTGTGGGCGGATCCAGAAATTCAGATAGAGTGTTAATTGGGAGACCGGAGGGAAAAAGACCTTTGGGGAGAATAATATTAAAATGGATTTGAAGGAGGTGGGATATGATGATAGAGACTGGATTGATCTTGCACAGGATAGAGACCGCTGGCGGGCTTATATGAGTGCGGCAATGAACTTACGGGTTCCTTAAAAGCTATTTGTAAGTTGTAAGTTTATTTTATACTAACTAGGTAGTGAAGATATTAAGCCATAAATTCAAAAAATGGGTTGCAACTGACAAGAAATACGGACAATAACATCGATTTTTTTTTTTAGATATTGTTCACTTGTAGCCTTTCCGTGAAATGTACATTTCAAAATTTGTAATTGTGGCATGGTTTTACAACAATACAAGTAAAACTGTAACGCATAGTCTACTGGCGCTGTTACATGTAATGAAGCGGAGTCCGTGGATATTCAGAGTAGGCCTACTGCTTACCTTTGCTCCGGCAAATGCCGACAAATCGGCCGTTGTTATTCCAGCGCGCGATATGCGGTATACACTTCATAGAGAACGAATGTAATGTAATTTCGAAAAAATGTAAAATGTAATGCTGTTGTGTTACGAACTGTTAACAGAGTACTGAAAAAGGCTCACATTTGTTTTCTCTGTCACAAGGTGAAAGAAATAAGTAATTCATTCATTCATTCGTTCATAGTGTTCTGCCCAGGGGCAAGTCTTTCACCGCAAACCCAGAATTCTCCAGTCCTTCCTATTTTCTGCCTTCCTCTTAGTCTCCGCATATTATCCATTTATCTTAATGTCGCCTATCATCTGATATCTTCTTCTGCCCCCAACCCTTCTCCCGTTCACCATTCCTTCTAGTGTATCCTTCAGAAGGTAGTTTCTCTCAACCAGTGACCCAGCCAATTCCTTTTCCTCTTCCTGCTCAGTTCCAGCATCATTCTTTCTTCATGCACCCCAGTGATTATAAATATGAAGAAGAACGATCCACTCCTTAAGCGAGCATTACATTAATTGTGAGATTAATGAATGACTTTATCTTAGTATTTCTTTTTTTTAATTTGGACCCCAAAATATATTTTTAAAACTAATCTAAAATTTAAGTTGTTGCAGCAATGATATTTCTACATAACGCAAATGAAAATTATATATCAATTAGGAAAAAACCAAGCATTTATGAATTTAATTTTAATTGATATTTTCCAGACTGCCATAATATAAAATTGTTAAAATTCTGAATTAATTTTTCAGAACAAGAGTGTATTGTTTGGATTGACTGTAAAATAAAAAGAAAGGCCGTAGAAATCCTATTAAATGCGAAAGGCGAAGAGAGGGCACGAGGAATGCAGTTGGAAATGTTTGGATTTATAATTTTTTAAAATTTTCAACATTTTTGTTTTCATTTGTTACTTGTAATTTATTATGTTTATGTTGCTGTAATACTTATAATGGTGGTGTGTACGAAGGAATGTATTGAACAATTAAATGTAATATGTATGCTGTAATAATTATTAAATGAAGTTTTTGTACATTAGCATATTTACTAACAATAATTTTCTAAAATATATGAAGATCAGGTAATTTTAAAGAAACGATGGAAAGGTATGATGTCGTATCACTTAAATAATCCTCCTAACTAATCCACTAATCTTATCACATAACTCGGCTAAGATTCTTTTGAAGTTTTTGCTCTTCAAATTTAAAATATCTGAGTTTTACTTTAAATATTCCTATCCCACGCGTGTTGAAAAGAAATAACAATGGAGGCAGACTCGGTGTTTGCGCTACTCTACTGCAACCACGGACTCTGCAATGAAGTTAATAACGCCACATATTTTTTTTTAGAACAAAGAAACATGTTTATAAGCAAAAGTGGCAAATGTAAGATTGTGTTATAGAAGTAAATAACTATAAATTATTAGGGACAACAAAAAAGTCTCAATACTCATTACCACGTAACTTTAAAAAATTTAATCAAGGTCACTGTCATTGAGTAGTGGACTGAACAAAGTCCAGTTTTCTTTGTGCTACTCATGTCGCAGGTTTCGTAGTACCCATTGCCCTGTCGATTATCCCTAAGTTAGAGAAGATTAAATTAACCACTATTATTACATGATAAATCAAAGTTTATTCTCCCAGGGAGATGGCGTTATTACCTACAGTCGCAAATTCTATTTTAAATGGATAAGTACCATAATAATAATAATAATAATAATAATAATAATAATAATAATAATAATAATAATAATAATAATAATATAAATTTTAAAACAACACCACTCCACTAAACTTACAAACACATATAAACTAATTTCTCTCAACATTTCATCATTCACTATATTTCGAATTAAATTATCTGTACTTACTTTACGCAGAATATAATATTCACATCACTCAACAACCAGCTCAAGCGCGCCCTTCTTCTCTCAAAGGTTGTTAAACTCACACTAACGACAGAAATACGTTTCATTGTTGGTTCCAGGTGTTTAAGAAAGAATCCTCTAAAACATCACACTTCTCTGACTAGGGCTGCCAACACAGATTTTTACACAACTAATTATAAAATATTAAATGGCGTCAGGATTGCCAGATATCCCGATTTGGCGGGACATGTCCCGATTTTCATATAAAAATCCAAGTCTCACCAAATACCTTACTATAATAATACCGGGCAGCTGTGTACTATAATATAATAGCATTGACGAGAGTGCGAAATGTTGCGGATCTGACATCTAGCGGAGATTTGTGGTATTACGACCACAAATACAAATAGTAACATAGCGGGAATCGGACTATTGTTTACAACGTAAGGTACTAATATGGAATAATATAAGAGAGACTTAAGAAATGCTGAATAATATTTAATGTAACATTATTAATAATAATTTATTATTGTATAATCAAAGCTGTATATTATGAGAAATATTGGATACTTCGTATTATTTTCTGTAATTAATTGTTACCGGTACATACTTTTTTTTTCCTTTGGTGAGACAAAATTAATTCTGACATTAAGAATAACGATTTATATACACATTGCTGACAGCTGCAAGGATAAAATTGGTAGTAATCTGATGCTTGTAATAATTAGTAAAGGCATGTGGACAACAATAAAACTTACTTTGCTAAAGCCTTAACATTTCCAATACACTTTAACTCTATTCATTTATTAGGCTTAAATAAAAAAGCTAATTTTTATTGTTCTATCAACACAATACGAAGGCATTAGGTCTACTAAATAATTTTGATGACTCACGTTTTATGATCCCTCGGAAATTGAAAGTACTATTTGGAGCAGTTTGTAATACTGTAATTGTAGCAATTACAAACAGTACATACACACCCTGACATTTTAACACAGCACTAATTAAAACTATTTACTAGCCCAGCAACAATCTACATTGTAGTAGATTACAGCTTGCTTCGCGAGTGTCAGCACACCTTGCCGCCTAGGTAGCAGCACCTGCGTCGTTCGCAAGCAAAACTGCTAGCTGTCCGGTATTATTATAGAAAGGTATTTGGTCTCACTTCGATTCGAGACGGGACGCAGAAAGTCCCTCCTTTAGAAAATTAACATCATTTGTTTATTTTTTATCGTGACCAGCCTCATGGTCTAGTGGTCAGAGCTTCTGGCTATAGTTCATGAGGTCCCGGGTTCGATTCCCGGTTAGAGCATTGGAATTTTTTCCTTAAAAGGGGTTATTCCTGTGTTCGTCTGTGTTCGTCCATGGTCTGGAATTTAGGTTAAGTTTAGATTTAAGACCTCTTCTGGCACTCCATTATCATAATCATCCTATCGCATCATCGGGGTAATGTAACTCCGCCTTCCAGGCGCCCCAACCTCAGAAGGGGGGTTACAATTAAGCCACAGCCAGGAGAGAAGACCAGAAATGTCGAAAAGACAACCTGGTGGCATTGGATAAAAAAAAATATATTTTTTTATCGTTACCTAGTTAACTATGTTTTTTTCTAGACCTATGTAATTACATTAAATGTAAGTTAATGTTCTTAGCAGTGTAGGTTTGCACATTGGAAAAAACGAATATTTTAGCAGGTGTAATGTTTGTGATAGTGAATTCAGTGGTAAATATGATATTTTTAAACATTTAAATGAGACGTTCATCAGAAATGCATGGCACAGAGAATGGAAAAAAGCATGTTGAAAATGCTGAAGTTCAGTGAAAAATATGTACAGAAGCTCTGAAAATGTATAGGCCTATTGTACTAATGACGGGTTTGGAGCAGTAATATGCCAAGTCACAGAATAAATATGAATTGAAGTATCAATAAATTTTATGTAATTTTAATGAATTAATAAACATTGAAATGTAAATATTTTGCCACATGTGATGACATGTTTTGGAATTTGCGCTTTACAATCAATAATAAACAGCTGGGGAAATCTATGAGATAGAACTACTATTAAGTCATTAAGTTAATAATTTAGCAGAACATATTATTACCATAAGCCCTTCAGAAAGACGCCAGAGAAAAGTGATTTAACTTACAGCCAAATAAATATTGTTTTGTACTTGGAAATCTGTACCTACGATATTTTTTTTAAATTGTAATTTTGATATTCATGTTAATTTCTTCAACTGCATATAAAGAGGCAATGTTTTATTCATTGTTTTTGTACAGTCACGAAAATGTTAACTCTACCCAGTCACTCTTTCTTTAAGAAAAAACGTAAATACTGTATATGATGGAAAAAAGATGTCCCTTCTCGATAGATCTAAAATCTGGCAACCCTGAATGGCGTTCTTACCTGCGTGGCGTTAATACCTTCACTTACATTACACATTGGTTTACAGTACATACATACATGCCTACGCATATGTTCATGGCAAAGAACTTCTATCACAGTTGAAATAATAGATTGAAACTTCTTTCTAATCAATTCGTTGGGTCTGGCATGAGGTTCATCTTCTGCCTTTCGTTTTAGGCGTAACATCACAACGTTCCGTGATATCTTAAGTTCTGTTAGTAGATCGTCGTCATCCGACTGATGTGCCATTGCAAGATAGCTCCTGTCATAAAATTGAAAAGTAAAGATTTTTCACATAATCAATTGCTGAAACCCTAGATCATAATATATGTAACAGATTGCTCATCCCTATGTTAAAATCGGCAGCACTTTGAAGAGAACAACCGCCAAGATCGCCAATCGAGCGCCGTAAACGAACACGAGATGGCAGTACAGTCGCTAATGCAATTCAAATGGGAGTTATGACGTGACTCCTTATGTAACAACTAGATGGCAGCATAGTAAACCTGACAGAAGTTGTTACCGTCAAAGCTTATAAGGCCCAGCAATCTGGGTAGGTCTATATAATGATCTAGGCTAAAACTCAGGGAAAGAGAAAAAAATTCTAATTTACCCTATCATTATATATATATATATATATATATATATATATATATATATATAAGCCTGGGTAGCGTAGTCGGTATAGCGCTGCCCTTCTGTGTTCGAAGTTGCGGGATCGATCCCGGCCCAGGTCGATGGCATATAAGTGTGTTTAAATGCGACAGGCTCATGTCAGTAGATTTACTGGCATGTAAAAGAACTCCTGCGGCACAAAATTCTGGCACACCGGCGACGCTGATGTAACCTCTGTAGTTGTGAGCGTCGTTAAATAAACCATAATTTAATTTACCCTATCATATATTGAATTTGTATTGTCACCTTAAACATAGGATTGACACAAGGAAACACTCTCCACCTTACATTGCCGAAATTGATATTTTCTGTTATAATGAATTCATTTCCTTGTGGTGTCTCCGTTAGAAATCTGTGACTACGTCCGTGGCAGACTCATAGGGAATTGTAGGTCTATCACAGCACACATATAACACAGTACGAACTGAATGAAACATTCGATGGTGCGTCTGTCTACTGATATTGAAAGATACCTGATTATTGATAGGCTAAATAAGTCGTATAAGTGTGCTTGTCATTAGTTTATAGCCTGTACGTTATAAAATTTTAAACAATACTAGCCGTACCCGTGCGCTCCGCTGCACCCGTTAGAAATAAATATAAAGTAATTACATAATTTAAATAGGACATTTGATCCAGGGAACATTCGTGTTTGGTAGAAGGATAAATCGTTTAATATGTTACTTAATTTAAATTGTATTTAAAATATTAAAATGCGATCACTTTGATCCAGAGACCGCTCATTTGGTGCAATGACAATTCCTTTAACATGTTTCTTAATTGTTATTACCAATTATTTTTGGAAAAGCGAAAATTAACAGAAAATTTTATTACTATGTTTATATTATATTATATTACATTATATTATATTATATTATATTATATTATATTATATTATATTATATTATATTATATTATATTATATTATATTATATTATATTATATTATATTATATTATATTATATTATGTAAAAAGTGTGTTGATAACGGATGTACTCGAATTAGAAAGTTTTTAATTTGTTGTGGGAGCTCTTGAATCTCAGGAGGAACAAATTTTACAACAGCGCAACATAATCTGCTTGGCTCATTACCCAATTTTTTTGCATTGCATTTATTGCATATACATTTTATGTATTTTAACACGATTCAATTGAGCACAGTTAAAATTTGAATTATAAAATAATGGATTGCTAAGCTAACGTACTATTACTGCATACTAAATCAATACACTCTCGTTGTTCGTTAATTCTCTGAGATAAAAATGAATATGTTCATAAACCTTATTTTAAGAAATACAGGAAATGAATATACAGAATAACCTATCAAGTTTTCTGTGCATAAGAAGCTATTTTAATCTTACCTGTCCTCAATTCACTCACAAGTTATTGTAATAACATTATAGCATTATGTCCATCCAGAGAAACTACACTTTCCAATGATGAAATAATAATTAATTATACAAATCGGTTAATTTAGCTTCCGATATTACTTCATACAAAGATAGAAACATTGTCTGTAGGCTGTTTCATAGCTTTCGATTGTTGTGACCAAGGCACCTTATAGACGAGGTCATTTGTTTTTTATTTCAATACACCGCCTTAGATGGCAGTTATTTTAATTTTAAAACTCATTTATGTCATTAAATATCAGTCCTATCAAAATGTTTCAAGGGATAAAACTTATCGCAAATTATTTTTAAAGAAACTTTTGTTATGTAACATTTTTCACAAAAATCAATAATAAGCGAGATATTTCAATTTATTTAATTCAGGCCCCCTTATAACCCCCCTTTTAAATAATGTATTTTGAATGCCATATAGCCTAAAATCTAAGTTACAACGAACTTAATTTATATTCCAATTTTCATCGAAATCGGTTCAGCCATTATCGCGTGAAAAGGTAACAAACATACAGACAGACAGACAGACAGACATACAAACAAAAATTTCAAAAAAGCGATTTTCGGTTTCAGGGTGGTTAATTATATATGTTAGGACCAATTATTTTTGAAAAATCGAAAATTACCAGAAAAATTTCGGCTACAGATTTATTATTAGTATAGATAATAATAACATTCCAGTGGTCTCTTGAAAAAAGGAATGGGCTATATTTTGTAGGATGAATACAGCATAAGGATAAGTAACATTTCAATGTCAATACCATGGTTTGTTGTTTATTTCGTGATATTTGTGGTTAAAAACGACAGTTTTTGTCATTCAAAATCGAATGTAGCCTACAGTGTGTTCCAGAATACAAGGTTGTTTCCGATCTCTGATAACGAATTTGAATGACGTCATGTGCGTCAGGAATCACACCGACAGCTGAATTGCGACGAGAGGTGACAGACCAGTAGTGAGTGATTTCATAATCAGAGTGCACTGTGTATCACAGTAGCAATGCCCAAGAAAATCGAGCCTTTTTGGGAGAGGTACATAACAACTCTTTCCGATGCCAAGTACAGTTACGTGAAAATCATAAGAATCTGCAAAAAAACGTGGTTTCGTTATTTCCAAGAAAGATATCTTGTGCGTACCTAATAAGACTGGCAAAGCTCAGATGGGATTAATTCCAGAGTGGAAAAAGCAAGAAAATCCATCCCCCCCGGTCACAAGTCGCCGCACCCCACGAGATGATTCAAATTAATTCCATTCGAGCTTTATCATTCTTATTAAATACACAGAAGATGCCTGTCTTGGAAATAATGAAACGTCGTTTATTGCAGACTTCTTTTATTTTCGCTTAACTGTACTTGACATCGGAAAGGGTTGTTATGTACCCTTCCCAAAAAGGCTCGATTTTCTTGGGAATTTCTGCTGTGATCGCCGTGCACTCTGACTACGAGTTCACTCACTACTGGTCTGTCACCTCGCGCCACAGTTCAGCTGTCGTGTGACATGATGTCATTCAAATTCGTTGTCACAGATCGAAAACAACCCTATAAAGTATACCGAAACTAAATAACATGAAATTTAATTGAGAAACATGCCATATCAATCAGTAATGTATTGTAAAAATTCTCTAATATTCCTTAGACATTTTTCGTAACGGTCTTGAAGATTACTGAACATTTTTGTTTGCTGACACTTATTATAGAGTGAAGGACATGTCTGATGTTTTGTTTCTGCTCAATGGTGTTTGTGGGTATCGGATCTCTGTAGTCTATACACTCTCTTTCAGGATACCCCACAGATATGAATCGGGGGAGTAAGGTCTGGGGAATTTGAAGGAAAGTGGTATTCTTAATAGAGGATCTTCTTGAAATTCCTTTTCATGAAGTTGACATACACTTTCACACTAGCTCCGCCACCTCCACCAACTACGTATGAACGAAAATAACGATCTACGAGGAATTCTTTTTCTTGGATACTGAGTTCCATTTTGATTATAATTCTTTCACAGCCTTCTTTAACAACAACGGAAGCAACAATTAACAATGTGCCCAATAATTTTTTCTCATTGAGTAGCGAGTAAAATATAATTAAATTTCTTTATCCTGGTCCAAATTGAAAATCGATTTATATTAGGTAGGCCTACTAATCGTGAAATAGCAACTCACGCCCATTTTAATGAAAATATTGTATGAAAAGACACGATACAGAGACTTAATGAAATTTTCGATTGTGCGCTTCAAGGCTTGCATTTTTTGACCGCGTGGTGCGCTTCGAATCGCCTTATTCCAGTTAAAAATTTTACAGATTGCGGCTCGTGGTTCTACTCAGAAATAATAGGCTATATATATATTACATTACAAGGTTCGGAAATGCTTTTTACAAAATCGAGGAAAAGTTTGAAAAACCGGGTTTTCTACAGGGACATCATTTTATTTTTACTAACATTTTTAATATTAACTCGGCTATACCTTTCTATTAACAATTGAAACCGGAAACACCGTTTGCTACCCCTTCCACGACTGGAGTTCGATGATACTGGCGTAAAATACAAATCACTTTACTAGGTATAGGAGGGAAGAGAAGTAGTTCATCCATTTGTGTAAACTAGGAAATATCGCAATTTTGAGTTTGATAATATTCATTAGGTTTTTGTTTAATCAAAATACAGTATAGTATTAACAATTAGTGTTTTTACTCACGAATTGAGCTATCCATTCGGACGTATTAATTATGCAGTGTATATTGTACTGTTACAGCACATTAGCATACAATATAGAGAATGAAGTTAAATTGAAAAATAATCATAATATGGATATTTAAACACATTTTTGAAAATGGTGGCCGTTCATTTCGATACAGGCTTCAGTTCTTTTGTGCATATTATCGCACTATAGACTATTGTACCTAATTCCAATTACCAGTTTCGTCCTTCGTGCTAGTAACTTATGTTGAAATAATTCTGTACCTACTCTATAAAAGAGTACCTTACGTACTGTAAATTCAATCTCCACTTCTGCCCGATCCGAAAAGATAAAATTACTCACAAATGCTATCTACTGTCCGTTCAAGTGGTTTTGTCGCAGGGTCGTAGAAAGGGGGGGGGAAATCACGTGACAGTTAATTACTTAACGAGGCCCTTTTATTTAAGTTATTTTAAACACTTGTATAATATTACGTAGACGTCCAATTCCTAACAGAAATTAATGTTTTCAGAAAAGAGCTAAGATAGCCCAGCTACTAGACTTCACAGAGGGGCGAACAGAAGCAGGTGGGGGGAAACCGGGATGCGACGTAGGCAAACGGACGACAGTATCTGTGCGAAAATATGATTCAATATTGAAAGCTCTTTCGTCACTGGAAAACGCGAACATATTTCTGGAACCTACTATACTCACTAACTCAGTACTGCTTACGCGCCCTCGGTTCTGTGTCGTGAACGGTTGGAAGTTTACTAGTAGAAGAGATGGGAGTGAAGTACATTCCAAAACTCAGGTACAATAAAAATTGAAGTAAAAATAAAATGATGTCCCTGTAGTTTCCGAAATTTTGCAATACACTTCACAAACGTGTATTGTACAACATTTTTTTGCACGATCATACTTTTAAAATTGCAAATACAATATATTTTACATTGAAAATTTAGAGCAATATTATTCTTCGAAGTCTTCGCAAAACTGCACTGTATTGGTAACCAAGTAACAATAAGTTCATTGTAATGGGTCTATTTCAGCATAGTTTTATCACAGTCTAGTATATACCGTCACGAAGCTCAATACGTAGTAAATATGTTTCCATGGGTAGTTGCTAGCCACTAGGATCGCTACCATCGCCTCATTAGAGACACTGCGAAATAGTACTTGCACAGTCTGTTGTTCCTAGTACCCTCACAACTCAAGCTTCGTGATTGTATATACTAGACTGTGGTCTTATGTTATGAGTCCCTCGCAGGCGTCGTGGTCTAAGGCATCCTGCCTAGAACTCGCGTTACGGAATGCTCGCTGGTTCCAGTCCTCATGGGGAAAAAAAAAATTCTCATGAAATTTTAGCCTGTGTATGGGACCGGTGCCCACCCAGCATCGTGATGCACTTTGGGAGCTACGATAGGTAGCGAAATCCGTTTACGAAAGCCAACTATAACGGCTAACCACACTATACCTCCACTCTGGTTGGATGAGCGTCCACCTCTCTGCTTCAACATGTGAACTTGAGGCCAGCAGCCGTCTGGTCGGTCTGAGTTCTTCAAGGGCTGTGGCGCCAGGAATTACTATTTATTTATTACATATTTTATTTATGTTATGAGGAATCATTTCTGTGTGGGAATTCTAACTTTCAAGGCCTAACAACAATAGCTGTAAATACAACAAAAACACGATCGTGCAAAGAATATAAAAGAGTAATTTAATCTGTTATTTTAATTATGGTACATGTATCCGGAACTTGGATCTTAATAGACTGAGCAATTAAAGTCCTCAACGTTTGTGAAAGAAAAACACTGAGGAAAATGTGTGTAACTATAAGTGATTAAGGAGACTGGTGAATTAGAAGAAACATGGGACTTCAGATTTTGTACAAAGATATCAATATTGTTACTCATATAAATCCAGAAGATTGGAGATGCTGGAACAGTGAGCTTCTCAGAACGAATATTAATACAGGGACATCATTTTATTTTTACTTCAATTTTTATTGTACATGAGTTTTTGAATGTACTTCACTCCCACCCCTTCTACTAATGAGGTTCAACCGTCCTCCACACATATCCAAGACCGCATGTACAGTCATAGTACCCTTATTACGGTCATAGTAAACAGTACATCCAAAAATATGTTCGCGTTTTCCAGCTTTCAATATTGAATCATTTTGGCACAGGTACTGTCGTCCATTTGCCTACGTCGCATCCCGGTTTCCCCCGACCTGTTTCTATTCGCCTCTTTGTAAAGGCTAGTGGCTGGGCTGTCTTAGCTCTTTTCTGAGAACATTAATTTCTGTTAGGAATTGGACGTCTAGGTAATATTATACCCATACAATTGTTTAAAATAACTTAAATAAAAGGGCCTCGTTAAGTAATTAACTGTCACGTGATTTCCTCCCTTTCTACGATCCTGCGACATAACCACTTGGACGGACAGTAGATAGCATGTCTGAGTAATTTTATCTTTTCGGGTCGGGCAGAAGTGAAGATTGAATTTACAGTATGTAAGGTACTCTTTTATAGAGTAGGTACAGAATTATTTTAACATGCGTTACTGATACGAAGTACGAACCTGGTAATTGGAATTAGGTACAATAGTCTATAGTGCAATAATATGCATATTAGAACTGAAGCCTGTATCGAAATGAACGGCCACCATTTTCAAAAATGTGTTTAAATATCCATATTATGATTATTTTTCAATTTAACTTCAATTTCTATAGTGTACGCTAATGTGCTGTAGACAGTATAATATACACTGCATAATGAATACGTCTAAATGGATAGCTCAGTTCGTGAGTAAAAACACATATTGTTAATACTATACTGTATTTTGATTAAACAAAAACCTAATGAAAATTATCAAACTCAAAAGCGCGATATTTCCTAATTTACGTAAATGGATGAACTACAGTACTTTTCT
This sequence comes from Periplaneta americana, assembly GCF_040183065.1. Lineage (NCBI taxonomy): Eukaryota > Metazoa > Arthropoda > Insecta > Blattodea > Blattidae > Periplaneta > Periplaneta americana. The sequence goes on from NC_091125.1 coordinate 29,962,016, forward strand.
TCCCTCCTATACCTAGTAAAGTGATTTGTTTGTATATTATGTCAGTACCATCGAACTCCAGTCGTGGAAGGGGGTAGCAAACTGTGTTTCCGGTTCTGAATCGTTGATCCAAAGGTATAGCCAGGTTAATATTAAATATGCTAGTAAAAATAAAATGATGTCGCTATAGAATTCCGAGAATCATTCCCGATGCAAATCTAGGTGGTAAGAGAGGAATTGATACTTTGAAAATAAAATTGCTGTATGACATACATTGCAATTGTGGAGATCGAGAGCATAAGATTGGATTGCTGTCATTAGGGAAGCAAAGACTAAATTTACGAGCCGTTATGCCAAAGATGATTTTTAATTGGTTATTTTAAGACGCTTTATCAACTGCTAAGGTTTCATCTTATAAGTTTTCCGATAAACCAAGTTACAATATAATAAAGTTTCAATTGACCGAATGTGCTTATCTAGGCAAGGCTAGGCTGAAAACCGGAAAGTGACAACCCAGCATTTTTAAGGTATTGTAATATCTAAATATTGCCAGGTAAAGAAATCAACATCAGACATTATAACAACTAAACGCAGTACTTATATTATGCAAGTGTCTTGCACGCCATGTTTTATCTCTCTAAGTGCTTCATTATTTATGTATGTGACTAACCTCGGACAATTAGTGAACATTACCCATTAAGAAATTAATTTCATGGCTTAATTTTCTACACATTTTAATATCATAGTGCAACCAAGTAACGTGGTGATACTTAAAAACTGGTTATCCCATTTTAAATAATCACAACAAGAAGCATTAACTTAACCACAATGATACTAGACAACGATGGACGTTATAGCACAAAGGAACATTGTTTTAAATAACTGTTTTTAATCTTCTGACTTTAATTAACTGTATGTAAGTATTTTATTTGCATTTTATGTTACTATTTTAACTGATAATGGGTATATATTACATGTTTTGTGCACACATAATAATCATGGCGATATCACATGTATCCATTTGGCAAGGTTAACATGCAGTATCATTCAATCATCTGATGATGGCACACACAAATGCCGAAAACGTTCATGTAACTAACTAGTATAATATTTTATATAATAAGATAAGCACAGACGGTCAATTGAAACTTTATTATATTATAACTGCTAAGGTTATCTAGCATATGAATGAGATGAAGGTGATAACGCCTGCGAAATGAGTTCAGGGTTCAGCATTTGCTCTTAATGGGTTGAGGGAAAACCCCGGAAAAAAACTTCAACCAGGTAACTTGTTCCAACCAGGATTTGAACCCGAACCCGCTCGTTTCACTGTCAGACATGCTCCGGAACAATTTTTCCCTCGAAATTATTCAAATCAACTTTACAGGGAGTTAAACCTGAAATCTTGATTTGCATAATACACGTCACTGTTCGTTAACAGAAAACCACAATTTATGTCACACGGAGTTAGTGTGCACTCGAAGTTGGTTGCTTGACGGTTGTCAGCCCACTTTGAGGTCTGTGGATATAGAGGGAAAAATTGGATCGGTGTCGGTTAGAGTTCCCGGGTAGCTCAGTGGTAGAGCGTTGGTACGTTAAACCAAAGGTCCCGGGTTCGATACCCGGCTCCGGAACAATTTTTCCCTCGAAATTATTGAAATCAACTTTACAGGGAGTTAAACCTGAAATCTTGATTTGCATAATACACGTCACTGTTCGTTAACAGAAAACCACAATTTATGTCACACGGAGATAGTGTGCACTCGAAGTTGGTTGCTTGACGGTTGTCAGCCCACTTTGAGGTCTGTGGATATAGAGGGAAAAATTGGATCGGTGTCGGTTAGAGTTCCCGGGTAGCTCAGTGGTAGAGCGTTGGTACGTTAAACCAAAGGTCCCGGGTTCGATACACGGCTCCGGAACAATTTTTCCCTCGAAATTATTCATGCTAATCGTTATTCCACAGCGGTGGACGGATGATGATGATGATGATGATGATGAAAACTGTTGTTCAACAACATTTCTTTGCAGTATTAAAACTTTATATTTATTTCATCTGAAAATAAAGTTTGGGTTTTCAACCGTTGTTTCTTTACAATTACTGAATGGGAGATGAGCAGTGAATAGCCCGTTGAAATAAATGGCAGCAGAATTCTCTCGCTGAAATATGACATCATTGTTTCGTTTATAATAATTTTGATAGGCGAATAATTTAATCTCCTGTGGTCTTCATTCGTTATTGCGCCCAGACACACAGGGGCTCTTTTGCGAGGGTCAGTGTCAATTAAAATGTGGAGTGTACTCAACTGGTAACAGATTCAGTTGATTCATTATGACACTCATTGGCAATTACGTTATGCTATTACACTCACAGACCTATTAGTGTTTTACATAAAATTAGTAGCAAGGTTTAATTGCGTATACAAGCATTTGATATGAAATACAATTTTGTGTGAAGTATTGATCACGCTGTTTTAAATTTAACTACGCAGTGCTAAGTAACGCGATGAAATACAGACATTATTTATCACAAATTATTGTTTCGGATCACAAAGTTGTTTGTGCATTTGCATAGGCTAATAGCCTACAACCACTGAACTCTTAGTTGTCGTTTCAAAGAGCGACAGCAAGCATTCACTCTCTCTTTAATTTTCACTATTTTTCTCTTCCTCTTCCTTCCTTTCTCTCTTTCTTTCTTATTTACTCGATATCTTTCTACTTTCCTTCTTTCTCTTTTTTCTTCTTTATTTGTTTTTTTTTCTTGTTTATTCCTTATTTATTTCTCTTTATACCTTTGTTTCTTCCTCCTTTCAATTTTCATTCCGTGTTTCCAATTTTCTCTTCTTTTCAATTTCAGTTTCATTTTCTCTCTCTTCTCCATCTGTGTCTTTCTTCCTATTCATGTGCTTGTTTCTCTTTTACTCATTTATATTTTCCTTCCTTTTTTCTTATTTCTTTTCCTTTGCTTTCTCATTTTTCACTGCTTTCATATTCTCTAATTTTTTTCTCTTTCCTATTTCTTCCTTTAATCCTTTATCTTTTCTACTTCTTTCCGCTTCTTTTTTATCTTTTCGCTCTTACTCCATTTCTTTTCTTCTCTTCCAATATTCTTTTTACTGTTTCTATATTTCTTCACTTTTCTCTTTCTCTATTCCTTTCTTCTCCGGTGCTTTATTTTTTTCTTCCTTTCGCTGTTTATTCTTTTTCTTTTCTCTATTTCTTCTCTTTTTCCTTTCCCTATTTCCAATTTTTTAATTTCCCTATTTCCCTTTTTCTCTATTTCTTATTTTCGCCATTTCTCTACTTTTTTTCTCCTTTCCTTTACATTTTCTCAGTTTCTCTATTTTGTCATTTCCCCTTATCTCTCTTTCCACTTATCCTTGTCTCTACTTTTTCCTTTTATCTATTTTCTTGTCTCCTTTTCTCTATTACTTCTTACCTCTTTTTCTCTACTCCTTCTTTTCACCTTTTCTTTTCTCTTTTCCTCTACTTCTTTTTTCTATTTCTTCTTTTCTCTTTTTCTCCTTTTCTTTTCTCTTTTTCTCTACTTTTCTCTTTTCCTCTACTTTTCCTTTTCTATTTCTTCTTTCCTCTTATTCTCTACTCCTACTTTTCTCCTTTCTTTTCTCTTTTCCTCTACTTTTTCTTTTTTCAATTTCTTCTTTCCACTTTTTCTCTACTCCTTCTTTTCCCCCTTTCTTTTCTCTTTTCTCTACTTTTTTCTATTTCTTCTTTCCTCTTTTCTCTACTCCTTTTCTCTTTTCCTTTTCTGTTTTTCTCTACCTCTTTTCTCTTTTCGTCTACTTTTTCTTTTTTCTATTTCTTCTTTCCTCTTTTCTCTACTCCTTCTTTCCCCCTTTTCTTTTCTTTTTTCTCTACTTCTTTTTACTATTTCTTCTTTCCTCTTTTTCTCTACTCCCTCTTTTCGCCTTTTCTTTTCTCTTCTTCTTCTTTCTATTTTTTCTTTCCTCTTTTTCTCTACTCTTTCTTTTCTCCTTTTCTTTTCTCTTTTTCTCTATTTCTTTTCTGTTTTCCATTACTTTTTCTTCTTTCTATTTCTTCTTTCCTCTCTTTCTCTACTCCTTCTTTTCTCTTTTTCTCTCCTTTTTCTATTTCTTCTTTCCTCTTTTTCTCTACTCCTTCTTTTCTCCGTTTCTTTTCTCTTTTTCTTTACTTCTTTTCTCTTTTCCTCTACTTTTTCTTTTTTCTATTTCTTCTTTCCTCTTTTTCTCTATTCGTTCTTTTCTCTTTTAAGCCGGAAGCCGGAAAAAGCTACTGGACTCGAACCGTGTAGTTCGTGATAATGAAGAGTATCTTCAACTATTATACAATTAATTAATACGAGTTTTTAAACAATTTAACTCAATACTAAAATTGCTTTATTGAAAGAATGAATGAATATCCACAGCAACGACAAAGAAAGAGAAATAGGATATCCAATAAAATAATTATAAAATGACCTGGATTTCCAGGCTAACCACCTACTCAAGTGTACTGCTTGAAGTAATATGCGTACACAGTCAATTAATAAGGGTTTTTAAATAATTTAACTCATTACTAAAATGACTTTATTGAAAAGAATTAATGATTTTGTACATCAACGGAGAACAAAAAATAAATAGGATAGCCAATGAAATAATTACAGAAAACACAATTTTAAATTAATAATTTTATTTCTTGTGATTGACTTTGAAATTTTGTTCTGAATAATACACATTCTCATTTTTTTAGGTTCGAAATGACCAATAAAGTTGTCGAGGCATCTTTGAGCTCTGTCTGTAAGAGAGTATATCGCTCTCATTACAACACTGCCATCATTTCTCAAGCCTTTACCGCACCCCATTATTTTTCCGAGAAGTTCGACCTTGTGTTCGACCGAGCAGCATACACAATTGATATGTTTCCATAAAGGAAGTATTCTAATGGAGAAAGATCTGGTGATCTTGGTGGCCAAGCCACAGGACCTCCTTGGCGAATCCAACGATTTGGAAACTGTTGATTTAAAAATGCAGTCACACACCTACCAAAGTGTGCTGCAGCCATATGCCTTGTCTGATAATAAGAAAAGGAACATAATTTGGTTGCAGAGTCTGGACACTTTGGATGTGAAATGGGTATAAACAAAAAGCATGTATATTATTATTATGTACCGAAGTACATATGATATTTCCATGCAGATATTCTGCGTCATCATACGATGAAAGAGTAATGGAACGGAGAAAAATTCTCTCCGGCGCCGGGATTTGAAGTATGGAAGTACATATGGAATCCGGTGTGGCTTAGTGGATAAAGCGTCAGCACGTAGAGCTGAAAACCCGGGTTCAAATCCCGGCGCCGGAGAGAATTTTTCTCCGTTCCATTACTCTTTCATCGTATGATGACGCAGAATATCTGCATGGAAATATCATATGTACTTCGGTAAATAATAATAATATATATGATATGCGTATATCACTTCGTGATTTAAGACGGCGCTTATTCCGTCGGATCCCGGCCAACTAGTCACTCATTACGAGTGCACCTCAGCACATGTGTGGACTTCGCTCCTAGGTTCATAGATATCTATGACGTAGTGCAGAGGGCGGCCACTAGAGGGAACCCAAGAGTTGGAACTTAGAACGAGACGATTCTTCCGACGCCGGGGTGGAATCCGGTGTGGCTTAGTGGATAAAGCGTCAGCACGTAGAACTGAAAACCCGGGTTCAAATCCCGGCGCCGGAGAGAATTTTTCTCCGTTCCATTACTCTTTCATCGTAAAAATCATGTAGCTGAGCGATTTGCGCCCATTCTGTTTAGAATTAACTGAACTACTGCCTTACGACGAGGTTGCATACTGTTGTAATTAGGGCTAGGATTTTTATGAAATTGCATCTTTTTTCTAGTAAGCCAGAAACATTACTGCTTTAGTATTTATATGTTATGTGATAAACGGAGTGTTTTAAAACATATTTGTTAAGGCATTTTTTAAATTTTTTACCTCTTACAACTCATAAGAGCATTTTTGTTTTATTCGGTTATTTTTGGAGTATTTTCATTTAATTTTGGTCATAAATCCCCATTATTAATGTAAAATATTATTTATTTCCTTTGATATTTTCTCTACATATTTTTTCAATTAATACCCATTATTTTGTATATTATTTTAATCGTTTTTCTACACAAATATTGTCATTTTAACGTAGTACACCCCACATAATGGATCATTCCAACCACCCCTTCAATACCTTCTAATTCCGGATAAGAGTGGCCTTGTGGTGGACTACATGGAACTACATCAGGTAAAATAATTAATTAAAGTGTACTATTTAAAAAATTATGTAAAATTGAATAAACGTGAATGTTGGTACTAGAATTTAATTTAATTACTAGTATAAATATTAATATTCCTACTAAGCCAATTATGTAAGATCGATTTTTAAGGCATTTAAGGATATTTTTTAAAGATTTTTAGTTGATAAATGCATTGTTTTAAGACATTTTTTCATGATTTATAGGTCATCAAAATCCTAGCCCTAGTTATAATTAAATCACAAGTAACATTATTAATTTAGAACTGTTTTTTCTATAGATAGTCTACCACTGCAATTCACACCCAAGTTGATTAGAACTTTTTCACTCAAAATAATCCCAGCAACACGTAGGTAAGCTGTGGACATCCCGCTGCGATTTATACTCGCCGATGAAGTTGAAGTCGTAAGCATAGCTTAGAAAACATGTTGGATCTCAAAATTTACATTTATAACAATAACCCGAATCACGTAAAGTGAAGTGGGTAGGCTTTAGAGATACATACACACATTTATAACAATTAAAACAAGTGTGGACAGGTGATTAGAATATAACTAAAGTTCATATTTGCTAGTGAAGTTAAAGTTGTAAGCATGGAGCAGGAACTGTGTTCGCACGAGTGGGGTTGTGGATGTTCTTTTTAATTTTCACCGTTTTTTAAGTAATTATTATCCGTTGTTAGCGCCCCGTCGCCCCGAACTAATTGCACTGTCATCTCAATTATGCGTGAAGTGGCTGCTAGTTATACTTCTCGCGCAGGGTCGGGCTCTCCTTGTTATAAACGAAATGAAAGCTGAGCCCTTTGTAGTCGACCCCGGCGCCGCGTGACCTCTGCCAAGTGTCATACCACGAGTTCAACCCACGTGGGCGTACTACACTTTTATGTGCTTGCCATTTGGTTTTAAATATCTAAGGTAAATTTTAATTTCACTAGCTGCAGTATTGAAAACTTCGCTCGTTAATTCAATGCAGCACTTTGATTCTCGGTAAGTCTGCCAGCAAGCAACAATTATTGTTTTGAATTTATCGTTAAACGAAAGTATAAAGAGGCATTTTATGATTATGGAGCAATTTATTTCGGGAATTTCTCATTTCTACTACCTGTGATACCAGAAAGCGGTTTTGGGTTTACATACAGTTTGATTATGTAGCCTACTGTACAACGGTTTCAGCTTAAATAATGGTCGGATTTTGTTATGTTATAAGAGTTATTTAACCGGTAATGATACGTATGCAATATAATTGAAAACATTAATGGAGTTTAATTTTGTTACAAAATATGATTTTAATACGAATAACTATTTCTATACGACTTGACTACATACTTGTAACACTTTTATCACTGAAGATTTATTAAATTTGTTGTATAAACAACCTACCTGTGTTAATTGAAACTATTCTGGTAATTTACTGCGATTAATGACCAGTTTCACCTCGATTTCGGCCATCTTCAGATCTCTAGTGACGTCCTCCTGTTGTGTGATGTATCGGGACCGGATTTTTATGTAATTACATATTATATTCTTTTGAACCTGACCGTATATAAGTAACAAATCTTTGCTAATACTGTAAATATCATTAATATATAAAAATTTAATACCACATATTTTTACATATTTACCCCACATTACATATTATGGCTTGGTATTACATAAATCTACATATTTAGGTGTTTTATTCATTTTTAGTTCATTAAAAGAAAAAAGAAAACTGCTGCTGGGGAAGTTTACAATTTGAAATAAGCCTTTTTACCTACCCGAGAAAGTATATATTTCGGGACGAAACATAACATCTAAGTTCCAGGAAGTAAAAGAGGCACTCACCCCTTACCGCCCACTGTAAATATGAATGAACAAAAGGCAACCTTTGTCATACAACTACTCTGTATTGTAAAAATCAAGGAGGGAATAATCTCATACGCATAAGCGGACGACATAGTAGTAGGGTCTAAAGACCTTACAAAGTTGAAAGATACAATAAACATCATGGTAAAATGATGCAATAAAAACAAATTTGATATAAATGTGGACAGGACAGAAATGATGATACTCAGAAACGGCGGAAGAGCACAGAAACAGTAGATATCGTCATGAAGAACAGAAAATTAAACATTGTACCAGACTACAAATATCTAGGCTTAACAATACAAACCAGCCCAGATATTGATATTAAATATTTTCATGATTTTACATATTTTGGTACATATTCAGTTTATTTTTCTTACATAAATATGTACATATTTCACATCTTGATATTACATAAAAATCCGGTCCCTAGTGATTTACTATGACTTTGATTCTCGTGGACCCACAGTATGTTTGTATGTAGTAATCTGATATAACTTTTCTCATCTTGAATATTGCCTACATCTTGATTACATACTTTCAACATTTTATCACTAAAGATTTGGTAAACTAGTTATACAAACAACTTTCCTGTATTAATTGAAACTCCGTTAGTGATTTAAGTCCTTGCTAGAAATCTGAAGATGACCGAAATCAAGCCAAATCTAGTCATTACTTACTTACTTACTTACTTACAAATGGCTTTTAAAGAACCCGAAGTTTCATTGCCGCCCTCACATAAGCCCGCCAACTGTCCCTATCCAGTGCAAGATTAATCCAGTCTCTATCATCATATCTCACCTCCCTCAAATAAATTTTAATATTATCCTCCCATCTACATCTCAGCCTCTCCAAAGGTCTTTTTCCCCTCTAGTCTCCCAACTAACACACTATATGCATTTCAGGAATCGCAAAAGTCTGGATTTAATGTTCCTAATTATGTCACATGAAGAATACAATGCGTGTAGTTCTGCGTTGTGTAACTTACTCAGTTCTCCTGTAACTTCATCCCTCTTAGTCCCAAATATTTTCCTAAGAACCTTATTCTCAAACACCCTTAATCTCTATTCCTCTCTCAAAGTGAGAGTCTAAGTTTCACAACCATACAGAACAGCCGGTAATATAAGTAAATCTTTTTATAAATTCTAACTTTCAGATTTTTTGCAAGCAGACTACATGACAAATGCTTCTCAACCGAATAATACAGGCATTTCCCATATTTATTCTGCATTTAATTTCTTCCCGAGTGTCATTTATATTTGTTACTGTTGTTCCAAGATATTTGAATTTTTCCACCTCTTCGAAGGATAAACCTTTTATTTTTATATTTCCATTTTGTACAATATTCTGGTCACGAGACATAATCATATACTAGTCATTAACTAAGTTAAATTACCAGCATAGTTTCAATTAACACAGAAAAGTTGTTTTTATGTAACAAACTTACCAGATATTCAACTATTTCTACATTTGGTTCAAATTTTCCTCAAAGTTGTAAGTGCCTTCGGCACAGAAGAATTGTCACAAAAGACCACGCAACATGCAAGAACCAAGATGTCCTTTTCTTAAGGAACTGGATGCCACTTGTTGAAAGTCTCCTTGTTAAGCAATGACGAGTGTCTACAGAAGCAATTAATTCTACAACTTCTCTTTCAACGAACAGAATATATACTATTGGTTACTTGAAAAGAAAAAAAGAACATATTTATATAAAAGTAATAGTTCTTTTTGTACACCAGCATTATAAATAATATTTTTATCTTTAGTCGAAATCGTTCATAATATGTCACATTATTGTACCAGTGGCGTAATAATTAGGCCTATTTATGTATCAAGGATACTATGTTGACTATTCAACTTGAAGGACGAATTTGCGATATTGGCCAAAACCGTTTCAGAACCGTCTTAAAATCAACCAATCACAGTTGTGTTTCTTCATAAGACGCTTTGAAAGGAAGCGTCTTATCTGACAAAACTTCTCGTACAATAATTCAGTGTCAATCACAGAAACTCAAGAAATGCCAATAAAATTTAATTTTGAAAATTGCGTTTTCAGTAACTGTAACTTCAAGTAATAAATAAATGTCTGTAAAAACTCCTCGTGTTTTTATTCTGTTAATGTAACATTTCAGCTTATCTTACATTTGAGGTAAAATTTGTTGTTTCGTATTTCCGCTGTTTCCCATGTGCTCTGCAGAGCCGGATGCATATGGTGATATTGTTGCAGTGACACCTGCAATTATTCTACAAGGGCTTTAACATCACGTACTGGTAGCTACTTAAGTAGCATAAACATGCCATTTTATCGTATTATCCCCCAGCCAAAAATCAGAAGGCATAAGATTTGGCGAACGTGCTGGCCATTGTGGACGTCGACCTCTGCTAATTAATCATCTCGCGTGCATGCACAGGCACAGGCACAGGCACAGGCACAGACACAGACACAGACACAGACACAGACACAGACACAGACACAGGCACAGACACAGACACAGACACAGGCACAGACACAGACACAGACACAGACACAGACACAGACACAGACCCAGACACACGATGTAACAAAAAAGTTTGTCAAAACGTTATGGGAACATTCCTCACATGTAGGGGATGAAAAGTATATTATATGAACATGGACTCGGAAATACTTTCTTTCTTCGTTAGGGCTGCTTGTGATTACACGTGGACGCTCTTCTTTATCTCTGGTTGGGATATAATTACAAATAGGATGAGGATGTGTTGGGGATGATGTGCCGTGCATTCTGTTTCTGTGTGTTTTCCACAGTTCTGGTGTTCACTGTTCAGTGTTCCGATACGGAGTGTAATGTACAGCTATCAAAAGAAAAAGTGCCCGCTCTCTAAGTACTAAGTTCCCTTTGGGTATCTCCGCTACAATTCGGAGACAGGCTATGTTACATTTTGTTGGACCACGATGCCTGCTATATACAGTCATAATAATTGAAGTATTCTACGTGTTACACTTGTAGCGTAATGGTAGCATTCCGGGCTGGTATTCGTGAGGTCGTGCGTTCGAAAACCACGGAGTGCTTTTTATGCTTTTTTTTTTGTTTTTAAGATAGAGAGAAAATATAATTGCTGCTGTCTCTTTTATGACTGTTTAGTACGTCTAATTAACACCAGGTTTATGAATGCATTATGTCATGACTTTATCATTAGACATTATGGCTGCAAATGGAAAGAAAGAAAAAGTGTATACTCAAAAAAAAAAAAAAAAACATATTGGCGTCTGCCTTAGAAAATTCAAACAATTAGGCCTAACTGTTAAAAAACCAAACCAGAAGCCACGATTCAACATTTAGTCCATCTTCCTCCAATCTCGATTACATTTTGCAGTCGAGTGGACATGTCCTGAACGAGCTTCCACAAATCATCAGGACGTCATGGAGGGGGGTTGGGCAATTTTTTCCGCATATCATTAGGCTTCTTTACTTGTGTCCCCGTGCCTCGGTTGGAAGAACTTCTGAATTCAGATATCAACGTCTCAGACTCAAATCCTCATCGTTTCTTTTCATTTTATTGTGTCACAGGATAGCATAATATAATAATGTAAGAAAAAAAATTAACACTAGTATTATGCAACTGTATTTTTCCAAATCTAACGTTAAATTTATATTATTTATATCGCTAAAGAACTATAACAAAATGTAAATGATAACTTGAATATTATTTATATCGCTAAAGAACGATAACAGAATATAAATACTAACTTGAATATTATTTATATCGCTAAAGAACGATAACTGATTATAAATGGTAACTTCAATATTATTTATTTCGCTAAAGAACAATAATTAATATAAATGATAACTTGAACAAGGCTCGAACTCACAACCTTCGAATCATTAAGCGAGCACTCTACTGCGGTTACGGAGAGGACGCCCCCTCCCGTAAGCGGATGAAGACATGAATATGTCTATTGAAGGAAATTAAGAAGATGAATGATATGATATCTAAATTCTTTTTCTACATGGGGAGGAAGGAAAATGGACCGTGGCAATGAAAATTCCAACCCGGCATTTGCCTAAGTAACTGTAGAAAATCACAGAAAAACCACACCACAGTCAGGTTGGTCGGTCAGGGAATCGAACCACGGACCTCCCGAGATGTTTCTTGTATTTATATCATTGGATTGTCTTTTCCCCTAACTTTGTAATTATATAATTTTTATATTCAATAATTAATATTGTAGTTTTAAGTAAATTATTGGTCTGTTATGTTCACATCTTGAAATGAAATAAAATAAATAAAATCATTATCGCAAGCATGTTCAGTTAAGTTAATTGTTAATTTTATCAAAAATCTTTGAAGAAAAATTTTTCACGAGTAAAAATTGATTTTTTAAATCAGAATCCTCACTTAAGACTTTCTGTCAAGTATCTAGTTACAAAACTCTGTTATCAAATAAAGAAAAATAATGGTGGTAGGTGTACCATAGTTTGAGAACCCCTGGTCTAAAATGAAATCTTTGTCTCCTAAATGAGAGTTTCCAAAACATCAAAATTATAGACTATTGCATTGCATCATGAATTTTATGACATTTAAAACTGTGTTAATAATAATAGTCCAATTTGAAACATATTTTAAATGCTATGTCGGAAGAGTGAATCATGCTATAAATTAAACTCTTTAAATATTAGATTTAATTTCTTTGATCTCCAACTGTATATTGAAAACCTCTTTAAACGAGCACAAACTGTGTATGCATTTGTAAAAGTGTTACATAAAGAGATGATATAAAAATTGTATATTTGCTTCTAAAGCATGCTTTTAATTCACGACCAAGTGATTTTTTTAACATAGTGTTCGCCTTACAACCACTTCAATTGCCTTTAATAACTTATACACATTTAGAGGCAGTTCTTTAAAGCCAGCATTCACGTTAAAATGACTATAATCATTAAGTATACATTTTATAATGACCAGTTTAATTGAAAAGATTGGCAAGTGTGCGCAGAACATGATTGAAATTATAATTTCATTGTGGAACAAAAGCACAACATGAAGTTTGTATGTCGAAAGGGACATACAAATTGGAATGTGCATTATTTAAGCGCATGTTTTAGTTATGAAAAGCGATTTTATATTCTGGTATCCATATGACAGCTACTTAAAATTAATATAATTTTATAATAGTCAAATGAGAAATTAGTAGGTAGGTATAATAATAATAATAATAATAATAATAATAATAATAATAATAATAATAATTTTATTTATTTATTTATTTAGAATATTAACGTGCAAAAACAACAGCACAATAATAATAATATAATAATAATAATAATAATAATAATAATAATAATAATAAAAATATATCAATAAATTCAAATGTTTATTCAATCTTATGGCTTAGACACTAATAATTATATAAAACAATTTATGTTTTACATCTTATTAAGTTCTAGTACTAACGTTTTCACCCTCATGGGGCATCTTCAGGTACAAGTTAAGAGCAAATATCCTTTTTAAAATCAATCACAAAACTTTACCTCATATTGGGAATAACATTGATCGTACTGTATTAAGAAGATAATATAAGAAATGTAACATGGTGACAAATATTAATCATAAAATGTATTAAAACGTGATCTTGTCATCGTAAGCTTGCATAACTGTGAATATACTGGGGTTCTTAATACGTAGTAATGGCACACTCTTAAAACATTGATATCTTAGGTACATTGTACTATTACCAACAAATTTCTTTAATAATGATAGAGATAACCTCTATGAACAGTATGCACCAGTGTGCTGACCATTAGTGAATAATAAAATCAGTAATTAATTAAGAATTACATAAGCCTAATATTACTGAATGTTGAGTCGTAAAAGCAAAAGCTGTGAATTGGTCAATTCCGATGGAGCAAGTAAATTATTCGTGTTAATTGTCTAGTGCTCAATATATGAAAACAAGTGTTTATTATTTATGATGGATAATTGGAAAATATTAAATTGAATGCCATATGAAAATTATTAATCTACTTACAAAGTTATGTGAGAGTCTCGAAAATCATCACAGTGTACATTTTTCGTAAATGTTGAAATGAAGTGATGTTTGTTGTATTGTCATTTCACTTTCAATTACAACACACATCACTTCTATACAATTAGTGTCTAAGCCATAAGATTGAATGAACATTTGAATTTATTGATATATTATTAATAAGGGGCTTAGCTGACCGTTATCCAACATGAATTATAAATTAAATTAATAATAGTCTAATAATAATAATAATAATACTTACGGCTTTTAAGGAACCCGGAGATTCATTGCCGCCATCGGTCCCTATCGTGAGAAAGATTAATCCAGTCCCTGCAATCATATCCCACCTCCCTCAAATCCATTTTAATATTATCCTCCCATCTTCGTCTTGGCCTCTCCAAAGGTCTTTTTCCCTCTGGCCTCCCAACTAATACTCTATATACATTTCTGGATTCGTCCATACATGCTACATGTCCTGCCCATCTCAAACGTCTGGATTTAATGTTTCTAATTATGTCAGGTGAAGAGTAAAATGCATGCAATTTTGTGTTGTGTAACTTTCTCCATTCTCCTATAACTTCATCCTTCTTAGCCCAGATATTTTCCTAAGCACCTTATTCTCAAATACCCTCAACTTCTTCCTCTCTCATAGTGAGAGTCCAAGTTTTACAACCACATAGAAGAACCGTTAATATAATTGTTTTATAAATTCTAACTTTCAGATTTTTTGAGCTCAGACTGGATGATAAAAACTTCTCAACCGAATATCATCACGCACTTCCCATATTTATTCTGCGTTTAATTTTCTTCTGAATATCATTTATATTTGTTATTGTTGCTCCAAGATATTTGAATTTTTCCACCTCTTCAAAGGATAAATTTACAATTTGAATATTTGCATTTCGTACAATATTCTGCTGACGAGACATAATTATATACTTTGTATTTTCGGGATTTACTTCCAAACCTATTGCTTTACTTTTCCCTAACAGTTCGTGGATTTTCTCCTAACAAGCCGCATCATCCGCATAAATAAGAAGCGCCACATTGGCAGTGTTTGGTTTATTATATATAATAGATCACAGACACATTACATACAACAATTTTACACAAAGATATATAATTATTTAAATACAATTTGTACGTTTTACCTATTAACATATTTGTTTTGTCTTGCACTAGCTTTCAGTTATTGTGCAAGACTCAACTCATTCTAGAATATTGGTACCATCAGTATTGGTTTACCTTCCTAAGATGTACTTCCCTCTTCACTCTGCAATGTGCAGCTAGCGTATCTAAATCATCTCTAATTCTAGTTTCTTCCATACCTCTTTCCTTACAAAAGTATTTATACAGTTCATACAAGCTCTCTCTCGTAGGTAAGCCTTCATTCCTTAATTTTATTTCATAATATTCTTTTGACGTACCTTCAAAACTATTAAATTTAGAAATAAAAAAGATAGCCAAATAATTTCTAACTAAGTCAAATATGTTATTATCTGTGAGTCTAGACAAAGCGTACCTTCCAAACTTGAATTTATTAGTCAGCTCAGTAACTGTACTTTCCCTTAATGCTTCCTTCCTTCTATTTTTTAATTTTGCAATCTTCTCCGGTATTTTATTTTCCGTGTATTTGTTTATTATTAAGGGATGTTGACTTTCCTCGTATTTCTCCATACATCTACACTTGTTACTTTCTTCCATGCATAATTTTACATCTATAACAAGAAAAAGAAAGAACCATATATACACATACACATACACTACAATTGTTTCACTATTTATTTATATATTTCTTAATTACTTTCGTTCACATCTATTTCCTTTATTCTATCCATTCTAATTTTTTTAACCAAAAAAAGATATAAACCTAATTGCTTTTGCAATTTTATGTTATTAATGTTTATGAGCTTTTTTATAGCTATTTCTTTATTTATTTGAAGGAATTTTTCTTTTATAAATTTCTTACGTATATCTTCAGTATTTTGACACTCAAGAACAATGTGAATGTCATCTTCTCTCCTTCCACACAATGGGCATGTGCCTTGAGGTATATTGCCTCTATTATTTCTTAATTTCCAAATCCCCAGTCTAAACCAAGCTAGTCCAAATCTTTCCTTCATATTCACATTTTCTATATATGTACTCCTTCCCCATATTTTTTTATATTCATTAAAAAATATTAGGGATCGCATTTCATTGTTACTACTGAAATCATTTTGCCTAGTTATATTTTTACATCTTGATTTAATTAGATTTAGGCTTGCTGACATATTTCTTGTAGCTAAACTATTCCATAACCACCCTAGCCCAATTTTAAAGATGTAATTTTTAATATTCATTATTGCTTTATTTGTCGTATTATCAATTTGATTTAGTAAATATTGTTTCATCAACTTATTTTGCTCACTTTGGAGTCTTTTAATTAAGTATTTTGTTCATCCGCATAAATAAGAAGCTGATGTAACCCGTTCAATTTCAAACCCTCTCTGTTATCCTGAACTTTCCTAAAGGCATATTCAGAGTAAAATTGAAAAGTAAAGGTGTTAGTGCATCTCCTTGCTTTAGCCCGCAGTGAATTGGAAAAGCATCTGATAGAAAGTGCCCTATAAGGACTCTGCTGTACGTTTCACTGAGACACATTTTAATTAATCGAATTAGTTTCTTGGGAATACCAAATTCAATAAGAATATTATATAAAACTTCTCTCTTAACCGAGTCATAACTGATGTACTGCACCCTTATACTCCCATTTTTTTCTCCATTATCTGTCGAATACAAAAATCTGATTAGTAGTCGATCTATTACGTCTAAAACCGCACTACTGACTCCCAATAATTTCATCTACATCTGGAGTTAATCTTCTCAAAAGAATACTGGAAAAAATTTTGTACGACGTCAACAAAAGTGATATTCCACGAAAGTTATTACAGTTAGTATTGTCCCCCTTGTTAAAGATAGGTACGATTATGGACTCCTTCCATTGTTCTGTTACAATTTACTTTTCCCAAATAGTAAGTACAAGCTTATAAATTTCGGTGTAGCGCACTGTAATTCGAATGTATTTTTAACAAATTCCTTGTTCGTTGTTGAAACGAATTTAACACTAAATTTTAATATAGGAAAGTGTCATTTGTGTTGGGCTATAGCTTACTTTACAAAATGTAAATAATGGGCGCCTGAGCCAACGAGTACCAATTTTTCTAAGATTTTTAATATTATACATATACTGATTTATTTTATTTCATTTTATTTCATTCATTCATTCATTCATTCATTCACACTTGCAGTTTCTAAATGGTGCAACTACCGATTTTAATAGATGATTCAATCATGTTTCTAAACAAAAATCGAATACAGTTTGTCAAAATATCTGTAGTTAATTTGTACCCATTTATTGTTAATAATTTATGATTTTAGTAGTCTATTAACATTATGTTTAGTTTTTAAAAAAGATACTTGAAAACATTTAGAAAGTCAACGTTTTCTTATTACCTGTTACCGGCACATTATTTGTACGGGACTATAGGCTTAGGGGAGAGTTGGGTAGTATCGGACATCGGGTAATATCGGACAATGCGTTTCTTTCATCTACCACCAGATGGTAGAACCTGGATAACATGATTACGTTTCTGTATGCGACATAACAGAAACCTGGATAACATGATTACGTTTCTGTATGCGACATAACAGAAACGTAACCATGTCATTCAGGTACTATCATCTGGTGGTAGATGAAAGAAACTCACTGTCCGATATTACTCGATGTCTGATACTACCCAACTCTCCCCTAATAGAACAAGAATGTCATATGTGTTCACAGCACTTAACACTACTACGCCTATGCATCTAGAAATATGATTTTGTTTGCAGCCTTACTAGCTTTCAATTCACTGACAGCATCTAGCTAAAAAACACATCGGATCTATATTCGAGTCCCGCGGGCAAGAGAAGATTTAACTCTTTTCTATAAGTGTTCGGTGCCTTCATTTTATTGTAGACCTACTTCTTCAGCGGTAGTCTTGAATCGTACAAATGATATAAACAAAAAATCCTGCTATTATATTTCATCCCCACGGAAGTCAGAACGGAATGGACTGAGCATTGTTAATTGTAGTGAAGCTAATTATTGCATTAATTGAAATAATTACATCTATCAATTTTACAAATTGCATTTCAGTGTCAACATAATTAAATTTGACAAAAACGGTAGAAAAAATATATTATTAAAATTATTGCATCAAGTTACCCAAAATGCGATTGGTATAGGTCTAACTACTCGTATTTCTACGAACGGCGTCCACTAAG
This sequence comes from Periplaneta americana, assembly GCF_040183065.1. NCBI lineage: Eukaryota > Metazoa > Arthropoda > Insecta > Blattodea > Blattidae > Periplaneta > Periplaneta americana. The sequence goes on from NC_091125.1 coordinate 29,980,436, forward strand.
CTACAGTGTGAAATATACTATTGGAGGTTAGGTGACTATAACAGGCAATCAGCGCCATTATTCATTACAGTTGAAACTGTCTTTGAGTCTATGTCTTTGTGCGACAAATTGATTGACTTAAGTGTGTTTTGGTTTATGTTTTGTTATGTAAAGTATGTAACATAGTGTTAAATTGGCGTGACGCAACATGGACGCAAGAGACAGGTGTTCCATAAACAGGCAAGGGGACTTGATTTATAAAGTGCGCAGCTATTTCAACCGGGGAGCAGAGCTACTCAACCTTCGTGAGATGTTGCTAAAGCTCAGGAACGCACAGTTCAAGCTCATGGTAACGTAGGTGAGAGCGAATTACTATCCGACAACGTCGCCAATTCTATCTCCACTTCTGTCTTCTCCATGCATGGTAAACGGCGGTTATTTATGGTGATTGCAATAGTTCTCAATACCAAAAATTTGACTACTATATTATTGGGTATTTTCTACTCTACTTATTGTAGCCTACATTTTTTATTGTGTACCTCATGCATGTATGTCGGAGAATTTAATTACACATTTGATTGCAGTGAAGCAGTAAGATTTTGATGTCCCTTTCTTTGCTTCTTTTTTAATTGGTTATTAAAGATTCTGTGTCAACTACTAGGTTATTTAGCGTCCATGGGTTTGGTGATAGCAGTATACTATTTGGCGATATTAGGCCCAGGATTCGCCATAGATTACCTGACATCGGTTGGGAAAAACCTCGAGCGCAATTCCGGATCAGCAGGCAAGCATCTCATCCGACTGAGCTACGCCGGTTGCTCCCTAATCTTGTTATGCTTCAGAATTCTATCACACTTTAGTATATACAGTCACGAAGCTTAATACGTAGTAAATATGCATCCATGGATAGTTGCTAACCACTAGGATCGCTACTATCGCCTCATCACAGACAATGCGAAATAGTACCGGCGCAGTCTTTTGTTCCTAGTACCCTCACAACTCAAGCTTCGTGACTATATACTAGACTGTTCTTCTATAATGGTTTCTGTGGTAACATCTGATATCAAGAATTCTGAACGAAGTATAATGCGCCCCAGCGAACGATGCCGATGTTTCTGTCGGGCGAACAGCAGCAGGATCTTCCCGCTTCCCTACTTCTTGCATTCGCGAATTCATGGTGCTTCGCCAGATTAAACCTTACACACTTTTTTGTAACTAATGGCGGGTACTTGAGTGTCCGTCATTCACCCATATGAAGCCAGTTACGTAGACCAATTTATCGACAGAGTCGTTGCCCAATGTGTCCGTATGAGACTGCTCTACGCTACATCCGTCATGAGGTGAGATGATGGAGAATTGTTGGGATTCCACAGGGAAACCGGAGCTCCTGGAAAAACCCTGTGTTACCTGGACCATGGGCTTGCTCAACACAAGACTTGCATACTAAGTTATATTAGTAACATTCGATACTCACACTCCATACAGTAAATGCTGGAAGTGTTGCCCTTTTTATGTGGTACATAATTCACACCACATTACTAACAGAACCTGTTTCATTAAACACACTCACTAAATTTAGTATTATATTCCTACAAGAAACTGAAAATTAACCTCTAAAGCTTTCCCTTGTTCTGCCATATGATTTCTTTTTTTACGTATGTACGTTACGTTTTAAAATGTGCACATGTTCACACACTCAGTGTGCAGCTATTACAAACACGACGCAACGTAATAAACTGCACTTATTTTTAGCTGACTTCGAGTCTTTATTACAGACAGATTCACACAGCTAATTTCGGGGGACGGGGATTCACTAGCCATGCAGTTTTCACGTTGTGATCTCTATTCCTCTTCCTCTCATTCCCTCTCTCTTGACACATACACAATAAGAGCTGATGGAAGGTAACATAAACACCAGTCAGGAGTGATGAAATAAACTAAAATTCACCAGCCCAGCAGATAAGGGAGACGATGGGAGGGATGTCCAATTTTGAAAAATTATTAAATGTATTAATATAACATATTATGTAGGCCCTAATATTTTATCCAGCGTAAAGCCGCGAGTTTGCGGCGGCTGTAGTGATAGAGGAGCTGCTACTTGTCGACCAACACAGGGAATATTCGCTGGATCTTACTGTAATAATGGTAGCAGTAAAAATAAAATATATTGATTCGTTTTTATCCATTATAAGGGGATTATTATACATTCAATATCACCACTCCATGGCATCAATGTCCTTGTATTGAGGTACGCCGGCTGTCTCGTTCGTCCTATTGTCTGACAAATGGATTGTTTGTTTCCGCATGATTAAAAAAATAATACAATGTATTACGAAGACAGCAATAAATAAAGTAAAACCTGGGTCTTACGTAACTGAAGGAAAATTATTTAAATTACGCACAACTCAGAACTACTTACAAATAAGGAGTGAATATAAAATAATTTTCAATTTAATAGGAATCAGTTTAACGGAACATAGAGAGATGGGACCACTTAAAGATTCTTTTAACTTGTCCAAATGTGTTTTAATCAATAGAATTTTAATGTTTAATATTAATGCATTACATACAATTACATACATTTGCTATGAAATTTTTTCTTCAATCATGAGCTAAACGTTAAGATATCTTAATTATATTATATTATATATATTTATATTATACATGTTTATAAAGAAAAATAAAGAAGGTAAACTTGCGAATTCTAAATGAGGCAGTAAAACAAGTAAACAGCTTCAGATACTTGGGATTTACTACAACTTAAGCAGTAACACGAACTGCTGCCAGGAAGTCAAAAGGAGAATAACAATGGCAAAGGAAGCTTTTAATAGAAAAAGGAGCTTCTTCTGTGGATCTCTGGAAAAATAACTAAGGAAGAGACTAGTGAAGTGTTTTGTGTGGAGTGTGGCATTGTATGGGGCAGAAACATGGACAATACGATGAAGTGAAGAGAAACGAATAGAAGCATTTGAAATGTGGATATGGAAAAGAATGGAGAGTTTGAAGTGGACAGACAGAATAAAAAATGAAGCTGTGTTGGAAAGAGTGGGTGAAGAAAGAATGATGCTGAAACTGATCAAAAAGAGAAAAAGAAATTGGTTGGGTCACTGCTTCAGAAGACACTGCCTACTGAAGGATACACTGGAAGGAATGGTGAACAGGAGAAGAGTTCGGGGTAGAAGAAGATATCAGTTGATAGACGACATTAAGATATGTGGATCCATTCATTCATTCATTCATTCATTCATTCATTCATTCATTCATTCATTTATTTTATTCCATAGATCTTACATGAGCAATGAAGCTTTAAGATGTGGAACATGTCAAGATTTTACAATATTACAATTACAATTTTTACAAATTTTTATAGTTTTACAATTTAGTAATTTTCTACAATGTTTACAATTTTGTACAATTTTTTTACATTTTTTTTTTTTTTTTTACTTTTGTTGAGATGTAGTGAGATGAGATGAGGTCCGAGGATTCGCCAAAATATTACCCGGCATATGCGAAGAGTAAGAGGAAGGCAAAAAATAGGAGATATTGAAGAATGCTGGGTTTGCAGTGAAAGACATGCCTATGGACAGAACACTTACGTATGTATATACATGTTTACATATTACAAGTTTCTTGCATTTTCAGTTTTCGTTTTGTTGCAATTTGCCCCAACTTCTTTTACAAATCTTTGTTATCTAGCGAATAGCTCTTCTTTTACTGTCATGATTTCTAGACAGATACTAAGTGAATTGCAACTGTTTTCAAATATTTGAAACTTCTCATGTGAGAAAGACGATAAGCTAGCACGTAAAGACGGAGCTTGCCGACTCTGTAATAGCCTGGGCTGTGCGAGTTTACTGTATTATCGGTACGAGTCTCGTAACCTTGACATCATATGTAAAGAGGCAGCGATCTTCACTGTCACATGACTTATATGTTCCCCTATCTCACAGCTGACATTGAGGATAGTGGGAAATGATCAACATGTATTCAAAATCATTAGATAAATCATGTGAACATAAAATTAAACTTTATTACATGTTACAGCGAACAAAAATACGTAGAATTCAAACTCGACTAAAAATTACTATTGTACGTACAAATCAATTACCATTCAGAATTAATTTATATGCAATTAAATGTAATGATAGGGCCTATGCATAATTACGTACAAACAAGAACTATGAACAGGGACATCATTTTATTTTTACTAACATTTTTAATATTAACCTGTCTATACCTTTAGAGAACCGGAAACACCGTTCGCTACCCCTTTCACGACTGGAGTTCGATGATACTGGCGTAAAACACAAACAAATCACTTTACTAGGTATAGGAGGGAAGAAAAGTAGTTCGTCCATTTACGTAAACTAGGAAATATCACAATTTTGAGTTCGATAATTTTCATTAGGTTTTTGTTTAATCAGAATGCACTACTGTATTAAGAATAAGTGTTTTTACTCACGAACTGAGTTATCCATGCGAACGTATTCATTATGCAGTGTACAGCACATTACCGTACAATATAGAGAATGAAATTAAATTGAAAAATAATCATAATATGGATATTTAAACACATTTTTGAAAATGGTGGCCGTTCATTTCGATACAGGCTTCAGTTCTTTTGTGCATATTATCGCACTATAGATTATTGCATTTAATTCTAATTGTCAGTTTCGTCCTTCGTACTAGTAACTCATGTTGAAATAATTCTGTACCTACTCTATAAAAGAGTACCTTACGTAGGCCTACTGTAAATTCAATCTTCACTTCTGTCCGACCCGCACAGATAAAATTACTCAGACATGCTATCTAATGTCCGTCCAAATGGTTATGCCGCAGGATCGTAGAAAGGGGGGGAAATCACGTGACAGTTAATTACTTAACGAGACTCTTTTATTTAAGTTATTTTAAACAGTTATATAATATTACGTAAACGTCCAATTCCTAACAGAAATTAATGTTTTCAGAAAAGAGCTAAGACAGTCCAGCTTTTACAGAGGGGCGTGCAGAAGCAGGTGGGGGGAAATCGGGATGCGACATAGGCAAACGAACAGTACCTGTTCGAAAATATGGTTCAATATTGAAAGCTCTTTCGTCACTGGAAAACGCGAACATATTTCTGGAACGTACTATACTCACTAACTCAGTGCTGTTTACTATATGCAGCCTTGATTCTGTCTGGAGGACAGTTGGAACTTCATTAGTAAAAGGGGTGGGAGTGAAGTACATTCAAAAACTCAGGTACAATAAAAATTGAAGTAAAAATAAAATTATGTCCCGGTATAAGTGGGTTACGTACAATCCAGATTCTACTGTATAACAAATAGGCTCTCATATTTTTGTTTGAAGCGACCAAAAATGAATTCGAGAAGAATTTGTAGGCGTCAGATGTAGTCTGGTTGTTTTATAACGCAGGTCGCAACCCGCCTAGCGCCCTCGGATAACTCTGAATTTGTGATACCCGGGGTCAGATGCGAATCTTGTAACAACCATACCACCGGGGCACAAATGTTGAAATAGCATTTCCAATGCAGCAAACATAACGAGATCTGCATTGCACTCTACTCCGTACTTGTACAAGCGAACGAGCTCTTTTGAAAAGGAAGAAAGAGCCTTGCGGTTGGCGGCGAGCTGCGTGTGTTTGGCGTACGTGCAATATGCAGCGCGACCGTCGAGCGCGGAAGTAGGCCGCCGCGCCGCCGGCGTTATGTGACAAGCTGGGTGCAACAGCCATGGCAACCAGTCACGTCCAGATTTATGTCACGTAAAGATTGCCGTTGCTTTTGCAGTGGGAATCAACCTCGACTCATAACGAAACGGGATCTGCGAAGTTCCAGGAACAGAAGTGAAACAAACGAGATAAAAATGGACTATAGCACGTGTTAGACGAACAAGCAAGCTCTCTCTCAATACAGAGATACTGCTAGATTCTATGTAAACTAAAAAAATATAATTGAATTGGTGATTTCAAAAAAGGCATGAGTCACAAAAGTGAACTTTTCAGAAACAGCAAACTACTGTTTCTATGGTTAACTACAGGGACGTCATTTTATTTTTACTAACATTTTTAATATTAACCTGGCTATATCTTTCTATTAACGATTGAAACCGGAAATACCGTTTGCTACCCCTTCCACGACTGGAGTTCGATGATACTGGCGTAAAATACAAATCACTTTACTAGGTATAGGGGGGAAGAAAAGTAGTTCATTCATTTATGTAAACAAGGAAATATCGCAATTTTGAGTTTGATAATTTTCATTAGGTTTTTGTTTAATCAAAATACAGTACTGTATTAATAATAAGTGTTTTTACTCACGAATTGAGCTATCCATTCGAACGTATTAATTATGCAGTGTATATTATACTCTTACAGCACATTAGTATACAATATAGAGAATGAAGTTAAATTGAAAAATAATCATAATATGGATATTTAAACACAATTTTTTAAAATGGTGGCTGTTCATTTCGATACAGGCTTCAGTTCTTTTGTGCATATTATCGCACAATAGACTATTGTACCTAATTCCGATTACCAGTTTCGTCCTTCGTACTCGTAACTCATGTTGAAATAATTCTGTACCTACTCTATAAAAGAGTACCTTACGTACTGTAAATTCAATCTTCTCTTCTGCCCGATCCAAAAAGATAAAATTACTCACAAATGCTATCTACTGTCCGTTCAAGTGGTTTTGTCGCAGGGTTATAGAAAGGGGGGGGGAATCACGTGACAGTTAATTACTTAACGAGGCCCTTTTATTTAAGTTATTTTAAACAGTTGCATAATATTACGTAGACGTCCAATTCATAACAGAAATTAATGTTTTCACGAAAGAGCTGAGATAGCCCAGCTACTATACTTTACAGAGGGGCGAACAAAAACACGTGGGGGAAACCGGGATACGACGTAGGCAAACGGACGACAGTATCTGTGCGAAAATATGATTCAATATTGAAATTCTTTCGTCACTGGAAAACGCGAACATATTTATGGAACGTACTATACTCAGTAATTCAGTACTGCTTACGCGCCCTCGGCTCTGTGTCGTGAACGGTTGGAAGTTTACTAGTAGAAGGGGTGGGAGTGAAGTACATGCAAAAACTCAGGTACAATAAAAATTGAAGTAAAAATAAAATGATGTCCCTGTATATAACATAGAATTTTGTAAAAAAAAAAAATAATATCAATAAACATACTCGGTGGGAATACATTGCGTAGTGTAATTTCAATTTTGACATCTTAGTTTCTGAGAAAAAAAAATATATGAAATTTGTTGACTCATGATCTTTCTGCAATGAATAATTTTTTTGGCAAAGAAAATGTGGAAATGAAAAGGAGAGAATTACATAATATTGCTGTACATTTTAGGCATATTTGTATACGATAATAGCTTATCGTTGTGGATCTGTAATTAGCGTAAAATGAATAATTACTGTACAACCAGCTATTCTTGCTCTGAACTAATGGTTGTTGAAATTTTGAAAAGAGATTAAAAAATTTAAACGGACAAAATTAAAGCCGGGAACATCGGTTCTGTTCCATTATTACTAAGTACATTCACTGCATATCGGGCAAGAGTCACAGACTCATGAATTTTCAGCAAGGACAGAAAATTTAAAAGCCGTAAAACACTGGCTACAAATTCGTGGCTGAATCACTTCTGCAGAACGATAGATGTACTTACCTTTAAACTACACGTTTTAATGAAAAATATAGTTTCACACAAAAAGTTGATTTATGCCCTTTCTGTAATGACTCATTCAATTATACAGGGTGTAAATGATAACTGAAGGAAAGAGTGAAATAACTTTTTTTTCCTGTAACTGTCAAGGTTTCCCCAGAAGAAAATGTGTTTAGTGACTTTAACGTTTTTGAAAATCAGAATAGACCATGGGTGTCCAAACGGCTATAGAACCAGGAGATAATGCACATCAAGCATATAAAATAGGAAAAACGACCTTAAAGAATATGCGCTGCGGGTTGCTTACGCCAGGGGTTACCTCGCACTAGTTACAAAATTGGACATCTATGGAATAGACCAGGTATGCTCAGAATTGTAAAAGCCCCGATTACACGGATGATGCTGCACTGCATAACACACACTATGTACGGATTGGGCTCCGCAGCTACTTTGCAGCACCGCCCGTAGCATAGTTCTTACACTCTTACAAATACGGATAATAAACTGGATTTGAAAAAGGAAAGAGTATACACTGCAATATTCAGTTATTACATTATTTATTATTATTTAATATCCCTTAGTTATGATATAATAATATCGTAGATAATATTTTCATATTCCACCGTATAGTCTACTTTGCGGTCTATTCAGCATCTGCATTCTTTTCTGAAAATAATTGGGAATCTATTTCCAACGAATTTACTGCAATGCGCTAAAGATGCTCATCTGTTAATCGGGACCTACTGTATGTTTGGATTTAGTAACCTTCATTCTCGAAAATAATTTTTCGCACACATATGTCGAGGCGAAGGTAGCTAACATAGTGGCAACGAATAAGCTCGTCTTGTAATATTTAGTTTTGTTCATTTTTTAAATAATTCGATGCTTGTCAAGTCATATTCTCTGCATTTAGTTCTGAATTCTACGTTACTTTGTAGATCAATTAACTCGTCCTGGAACTGCACTCTCACGGATTGTACTAAATTTACTATGAAAAGATTAACAAAAAGATTAATATCACTTTCCATACGTCTAAAATCACTAAATCTATGTTCCGTGAATTCACATTTGAACTGTTGCAGTACAGAGACATAATTAACTATATTTTGTTCAGGCACCATACATCTCTTTAAGTTCACAATCCGTGAAGGGTTTTACTGCCTTAGCTAATTCCCAACATACTACATAGGTTAACTTGCTCAAAAACATAGACTCTGAATTGTTCGACTCTCTTCAATGTTTGGCCTTTCATGAAGTGCTTTCAATTCTTGAAGCTGTAGTGCACGTTGCACCCCTGAAAAATTATTTTATCAAAATATCTATTTCTGCTGGAATAAAATCACTACAATAACAATAACAATAATAATAATAATAATAATAATAATAATAATAGGTATTATAATAATAATAGTCTAATAATAATAATAATAATAATAATAATAATAATAATAATAATGTTGGTATATGAAAATAGGCTACATTACAGAAAACAGCTTCTCTGTCACTTCGGCATGTTCTGGGTAGCAGAGCCTATAATGTATTTTTATGTTGCTCAGTAGTATTCTGACAGTACCTTACAATATAGTAATCACTTTCCGTTTTCACTGAACGTACAACAAAAATAGTCTTCCTCCCACACTGTACGGAATGATCGTTTGCCTACAGAAGGTTTTGACTGCGTCATTGTCCCGCACTGTTCGTGCGTTTACTAAGTACTTGAACTGCCTTCTGCAGCCATCCGCCGAGCTTCGAACGGGGAACAGCACGCTCTACATTCGAAGGTTGTGATTACAGAACGTAATCGGGAGTCAGAGAATGAGCATACCTGGAATAGACAGTCATTATTTACTTTGTCCGTTGGCGTTCGCTGAAGCAGTCGTTTTTCACTCTGTTGTGCATTGGTATGTGTTTGCGCAAGGTTATTGGCAGTGGCATTAACGTGCAGTCGAAATGTAAACAATTAATTAAACTACTGTCAATCTAAAAACAATGTATTTTACAAATTAAAAATAAAATCATAATAAATAATTCAATTTCACTAGACATTTTGTTCAGTAGACCGATATGTCTATATAATTTTGGCATTTTATATCGTTTACAATCTGTATAGACGCTATAGCTACAGTACAATAGAAATTGAGTGTCACAGTCTGTAGGCCTACATCGAGGCTCTTTCTATACTTACATCTAGCTATCTGGCTATTCTGTCTGTCTGTGTCTGGGTCTCTCTCTCTGTTCGTCTGACTGCCTATCCATAACGTATGATAACCAAAGCTCGGAACTTGGGGACTTGTGTCTTTGCACGTGGCTAAGCGACGGAGTTCAATGTCAACAAACTCCCGCTTCCAGTACGGAGGTACTGTCAGGTCTGCTATAAAAGTGGTTTCTGGCTGAAGCAACATATTGATAGTATTGTGGTAGGTTGAAACACGTAATTTTATAGCATATATATAATAAAAATAAACATCAGTAATATATCAAATTTACTGTACTGCTCTGTACATTATATTGCAGTGTATGACTACTTACATTCGAAGATTTTGGAATCCATAACTTCTTCGTCAGTGAGTTAAACATGATTTGAAACGAGAAAAACTTATTTCCACGTCACATGAAATGACGGGAGCAAACTTAAAATAAATGTTTCAACTGTCACTGTTTTGTTCGATTTTCAGCAGTTGCCAGCTGATCTCTTATCTGAGAAAGATAAGTATATCCTAAATTTTTCTCGAAAATAGTTTTCAATTTGTGTGTCACTACTAGGGCAGATCCCTCTACGACTTGATCCACGGCTATGGACAAATTTTCCACCAATTTAAGGGACTACAATGTCTTTCAATGAATGCCGTTTCCAGCCTTTAGTTTGTGTGTGGCACAACTTACAAAATATAAACTCTCCATTCGTAGAAAATAATGTATCTCCTCCGAATTTCTCCACGAAATTCTGTACCTAAAATTTAAAAAAATGTATTTTCAAACTTCTATAATACCCATTCGAATAACACGTATTTTCTAATTCCTCTAATTATTTGTAATTCTCTGATTGTCATTGGCTTCAACATGGCACAGTTTCCTCGTGCGTAAATGTGACCACTTTCTTCGTACATACGACTGTCCTTGAGCGCTTACAGCTTACGTTGTACCTGCAACATTACCCATGCACACGACACAGAAGTCCCCAAGTTCCGAGCTTTGATGATAACATAACACTTGTAACTGACGATGGGCAAAAATTCTTATCCTCGTTGCAATTCGAACTAAATTTTACTCAACATTAAAATTTCCCTTGATTTTGTGTTCCTTCACTAGGTCTGCTTCCTCTAGTAACAGTAATTAATTATCCATAACAAAATGTTGAACAATTTAAATCTAATATTGCTTTGGTAATGACTAGGGCCAAGAATTGTATGCCAAATAAATATATAATATTAAAAATAAAACTAAAACAATAAATTATAGACTTAATAACGTAATAAGTAAATGTTTACGATGAGAAGAAAAAACTCAAATACCAAAAAAAATATAATAGAAAAAAAAAATTTCATTAGTTTTAATAATTTAAAAAAAAATATTGCCTCTGACTTTAGATATCAGCGTTGGGATGGGGGATTTCAGTGTGTTTCGTTCAGCAGTGAACTTTAGTTGATCGGTTACATTACGACCGAACATTCAAGGTCCTGTTTGGAAGAATAATAGCAAGACGCCGAGGACGAAATTTGTGACTTAATTTCAAATGATGAAATTTGTAATAATGATACAGTTTTTGAGATAAAATAATGCTTGTGTAAAATATTTCAAATATTCCCCCATTGTTTCTGCAGAAGTGGAACGAAGTTTCTCTAGATTTAAGGCTGTGTTTACTAGCAACAGGCAATCCTTCTCCTTTGAAAATTTGAAAATGAGGTTTGTTATTCACTGCAACAATATATGAAGTGAAAAATTATGTAAAACAAAAACATAGTGAAATAAAAGGATTGATTGTCAATGTCATATTAAGTGAATTTGTACAGACATAAAATAGAATGTAGTCAATGATATTGTGACGAACCGAATAGTTCCTTAGAAAGAATCCAGTATAGGGCAGCGAAATTTGTTAAAGGTAAAAGAGAAGATGGAAACGATACGATAAAAGAACTTAAATGGGAAACTTTGGAAAACAGACGTAGGAAAACTAGAATAACATCATTGTATAGAGCACATCTAGGTCAGAAAGCATGGGTAGACATAACGGCTCCGTTAGAAAAGCCAACGTACTATGGTAGGAACGATCATGATTTTAAAATCAAATGTAGGAAACAGAAAACGGATGTAGGTAAATTCTCATTTTTAAATATAACTATAAATGATTGGAATGACCTACCTGCAGCGGTCTTTGAGGGCTATCCTTCCTTAAGGAGATTCAAGAATAATTTAAAAAGTTGTATATAAAGTGAAAATTAAAATTAAGGTGACATTCAACATTTAATTTTTTTAAGGTGACATGTATTTATCTAGGCTGACGAGTTTACTTCCTTGGTTTGAATTGTAAATTATTTAAAACTAGTGTGTAAGAGGGCCTTAGACTAGAAATGTTTAGTTTAAATGTAGTTCTGTTTATAAGTATGCATAAGGATGTAATTATTTGACTTATTTGAACTGTTGTATCAGTGAAGCGAGGTGAGTCAGTGAAGTTATGGTTTTACAGTGCAGTGAACAGTTCCGATCAGTGATAATTTATAGCGTCAATGAAATGTGTTCTATAGTGTCAGTGAAATGAGTTACAGAGTGTCAGTGAAATGTGTGCTAAAGTGTCAGTGAAATGCGTCATAGTGCCACTACAGGGAATGAGATGAGAGTAAAGTGAAAGACTATTGGAACTTATGTAGGACCTATAGATAATTATGTAGGTTGTATTGTAAAATTAGGTATTTTATTTTATGTTTTATTATTATTCTGTTAAATTGTATTGTGTATTATTATTGTATTGTGTGTAAAATTGTATATGTGTTGTAAAATTGTATTGTATATTGTAAATTTTATTGTGTATTGGTTATCATTTTATTGTGTATTGTTAATATTGTATATACCACTGCCACCGGGTGCTTGCCCACTTGCAGTGTAAATACATACATACATACATACATACATACATACATACATACATACATACATACATACATACATACATACATACATACATACATACATATGAAATAGGAAAAAACGTAGCAAATAAGATGAAAAAAATACTGGATAAACATTATGGATATTTAGCTGTACGTAAAATTTGTGACAATTTCAAATGAGGAAATTTATAATAATGATAAAGATTTTGAGATAGATAATGCTTGTGTAAAATATTCCAAATATGTCCTCATTGTTTCTGCAGAAGTGGAATGAAATTTTTCTAGATGTAAGGCTACGTTTTCTAGCAAACAGGGAATCATTCTCCTTTGAAACTTTGGTTTGTTATTCACTGAAACAATATAATATTAAGTGAAAAATTATGTAAAACAAAAATGTAATACGCCATCATATTAGCATAGTGAAATAATAAGACTGATACTTGTCAATGTTATATTAAGTGTATTTTCTACATACAGAAAATAAAATGTCTTTAAAATAGTGCAATTTTTCTTTAACAAAGAAAATATCTTTAAATATTTATTTAGCAGACAGTTGTGCTTCGAAGTCAAAGGAGTGGCTTTCAACCACCCAAATGCTGAGGACTCTAACTTACCGTGATGTTAAGCATTAGTTCGAGCGAACGAGACACTGCGTTCGGTTGGTTTTTTTCCGAGGTTTTTTCTAACCGTAAGCAAATCTATGGCGAATCCTGGGCCTCAGCTCGCAAATATCATCTTGCTATCACCAATCTCATCGACGCTAAATAATATAGTAGTTGATACAGCTCCATTAAATAACCAAATAAAATAAATAAATAAGTCTAAGTACATAATCTCTTCTGTCCTCTTTTTTTTTTAACAATGTCCTCCTTTTGAAGCTTTGTGTTCTCTTTTTTTTTTTTATCGATGTGAATCTGGTCACCCTACATTGATCTACATAAGAGGAACCGGAGCCTCCCAGGTTCGTCCTTGACTGACGGGGACATGACTATTCATGTAGATCTGTGACTTACGGCAAACAATTAGTATACAGACTTGGAGAGGAATGGTATGGCGGATGTTGTAGTGACGGTATCAGAATTGACATCCAACTTATACAGGGACATCATTTTATTTTTACTAACATTTTTAATATTAACCTGTCTATACCTTTAGAGAACCGGAAACACCGCTTGCTCCCCCCTCCAAGACTGGAGTTCGATGATACTGGCGTAAAACACAAATCACTCTACTAGGTATAGGAAGGAAGAAAAGTAGTTCATCCATTTACGTAAACTAGGAAATATCGCGATTTTGAGTTTAATAATTTTCATTAGGTTTTCTTTTAATCAAAGTACAGTACTGTATTAAGAATAAGTGTTTTTCCTCACGAAGTGAGTTATCCATGCGAACGTATTCATTATGCAGTGTATATTATACTCTCTACAGCACATTAGCGTACGGTATAGAGAAAGAAGTTAAATTGAAAAATAATCATAATATGAATATTTAAACACAATTTTGAAAATGGTGGCCGTTCATTTCGATACAGGCTTCAGTTCTTTTGTGCATATTATCGCACTATAGATTATTGTATCTAATTCCAATTGCCAGTTTCGTCCTTCGTACTAGTAACTCATGTTGAAATAATTCTGTACCTACTCTACGTACTGTAAATTCAATCTTCACTTCTGCCCGACCCGAAAATATAAAATTACTCAGACATGCTACATACTGTCCGTCCGAGTGGTTATGCCGCAGGATTGTAGAAAGGGAGGAAATCACATGACTGTTAATTACTTAACGAGGCCCTTTTATTTAAGTTAAATTAAACAGCTGTATAATATTACGTAAACTTCCAATTCCTAAGAGAAATTAATGTTTTCAGAAAAGAGCTAAGACAGCCCAGCTATTACAGAGGGGCGAGCAGAAGCAGGTGGGGGAAATCGGGATGCTACGTAGGCAAACGGACAGTAGCTGTGCGAAAATATGATTCAATATTGAAAGCTCTTTCGTCACTGGAAAACGCGAACATATTTCTGGAACGTACTATACTCAGTACTGCTTACTATCTGCGGTCTTGGTTCTGTGTGGAGTTGGAACTTCCTTAGTAGAAGGGGTGGGAGTGAAGTACATTCAAAAACTCAGGTACAATAAAAATTGAAGTAAAAATAAAATGATGTCCCTGTACCATCACGAGTGCACATAAATTTTCTTTTGACTAAAAGGTTTAAGAATACTCCATGTTCTGTCCGATAGACACCTCTACCTCTTTCCCTCACACTCCCTCTCTGTCTGTCTGTCTGTCTTTCTGGTATATGACCTGAACACCAAAATATTTTCATAACTTGAACCAGAATTATAACTTGATAAATAAAATAATTTAGTATAAAACCTTTACACAAGTAGAAATGATTTTGATAGGTTAATAGAATCTTTTTTCTTTAGTTAACTGTCCGAAGATAGGTTTAAACGTTACAAGTGACACCAATAAGGCATCACTCTTGAAGCAACTAGACCAGGAGATAATAGGTAGGGTGGCCTGTTACTTCCCCTCCCTCCATTGCATGTTACTGACTAGCAACATATTACACTAATCAGACTTCAGGCGTATAATTATTCTTCGTCTGACACATGTCGTCAAGTGAGATGCACTGCCTGATAAGTGATGTACATTAGTGGCAAGAAAATCCGGACCGACCCTTGTAGCTGATTTCAGTCACAGATTCAAAATTTGTTAGTCACAAAGCACATCCATCTTGTATAATTAATTGTAACAATGAAATTTATTGTATTTGTTCGATTCTTACCGTCTTTTGTTTCCTTCAGTGGCTCAAATTTACAGGTGAAAAAACTTTGAGAGTTTTATTTTCATCTGGCATCAATATTAGGCCTACATTTCTACCTCTATTCGGCAAAGATAACTGCGTATTTTTACATTAAATAGCAGTACATACCTCTGGCTTCACTATCCATATTGAAATTACCACAGTTTGACACAATACACAGCACAGGATTCTTTTGTATCAGCTAAAAGGGTCGGTCCGGTTTTTTTGCCACTACTGTACATATTAGCACTGATCACATATTATATAATAGATTGACCATTCCCATGTTAAAAATTGTAACATATGGAAAAGAACAACCACCACTATCGATTGCTAGATGAAAGTACAGTTGCCCCATGCAATTCAAATGCGAGTTATAACATGACTTCTTTTAAAGTCGCTAGATGGCAGCATAGTGAAATTATAAATGTTGTTGCCTTCAAAGCCCATAAGGCTGATTAATCTGTTATATGTGATCTGGGATATTAGTTACAACCTCAATCAGAGGTAAATAGTATCTTTTGTTAACTATGTTCAAATAAACATTTTTAAATCTTCACATAAAACATTATATTCTTAGTAAACATGTGAAACTCAGAAGATACTGTGCTTGTTGTAAATGATGACGGCACACGGCTGCAGATGTCTGATGGGTTACACCCTACAGGACTATACACGTGTCCAAACGTTGGTAACTGGGATGTACCAGGGGGACACTCAGGCACCTGGTGTGCGCAGTTGTGTTACGTCCGTATGGGATATATTAACAATTGGCTCATATGGAAAATAAAAGAAGATTAGTGAGGGATTTAAAGAAACAAAAGCGAAATAAAGTGTGTATAAAGACATCTGGTGTGAAGCATTAGGCCTATGCAATGAAAAACGAGGCTGTGAAACAATTGTAAAAATAAAATAGATGAACATCAGCCTGTTCGGTTTTTGATTGTCAGACGTTTCTGAAGGCGAATAATTAACAGTTGTCATTTTATGTTTAATAAATAATAATAATAATAATAATAATAATAATAATAATAATAATAATAATAATAATAATGTTGGTTTTGGTGATTATATTCTACCACAGTCCAGTATATACGAAGCTCAATATGTAGGAAATATGCATCCATAGGTAGTTGCTAACCACTAGAATCGCTACTATCGTCTGAAAATTCGTTTATCATTTATTTATACTGTATTATGAAAATGTGTTTATACACATATTAAGCTATATGCACTACATTATACAGGGTGATTCACGAGGATTTACCACAACTTACGGAGCTTAGTTCCAAATAAATTTTGAGCAAGAATGTCATATAAATGTGTCCTAATTTCAATATTTTCAGAGTTACACTAATTTGAAGTTGTTTGTAAAATACCATTACTCTTTAGTTTTAAGGCTAAAAGAATATTACAGATAAAGAATTAACTATTCAGGAGTATCATTTATTTAATTAGCTAATATTCTGAAGCTAAAAATATGTTGTGAATTCCATAGTTTCTGCGTACACATTTTTTTTTCCAATTTTTAACTACAAAATTACATTTTTATTATGCGTTTATCACAATTGTTACAAATCACGTCGCTCTCGTACATTCTTTAAGACTTTATCTCCGAATGCATAACTATACTGCAAAGAATTAAGTTTCTAAAGTCGTATGAGTTGTAACAATTGTTGTGATAAGTGTGTAAGAATGATGAAATTTTTATTTAAAAAATTGAAAAACAAAATCTATACAAAGCAATTAACTACACATGTTTAGATTCAGAATACTTTCCATTTAAAGAAATGATACTTCTGAAATTCTTGAGAGGAATTACCTACTCGTTAGTGAAAAATCTTCTGAGGTTTATAGAGCCACATAAGTAAATGAAAATGACTGTATGTAGGCCTATATACATATATTTTAATAACATAATAACATCCACACTTTTTATGACGTTCTCTAGCGTACAGAGAATTACACAAAATAGCACTGGACGGTATCCACTGTCGAATAGCTGTTTAACTCTGAGCTAATGTTTAATATTTTCCGCTCATCCTTTTCTGTACAATCGATGACAATTTTTTCCCGTAAAAATGTAATTTATTTCGTTTTACCACCACTGTTCTGAGCTTAGAAATGAGCTGAAAATACTAATAAATTTATGTCAGTAATATACACAGACAATAGAATCCCTCTAGTCCGAACTAATTGGGACCGGGGCCTTTTCGGACTTACGGAATGTCGGATTAAGTGGGGGACTGGAATGCATGCAGGGATATTGCCGCTTTCATCAAGATTATCTGCTCTTCGTCAGAAGAAACTGATAGATTATTATCACAGGAATTGGCAAACTTCTTTTCCAATGAGCCAAATTTTAACTACAATAGTCTCTGTGGGCCAAAAGGCAAACTGGAAAGTATTAAGTCGACGTACATCTGGGGTGTTGAGACCTGGCGTATGACATCAGGACAGGCAATTTTTAATTGTACTGTTTCTTCTCTAGTCGTTCTTGCTCATGTGGGATAGGTCTAATATCGCCAACTCCAACCGCAAAGGTAATTTTTACAAATTTATTGAATAATAATAATAATAATAATGATAATAATAATAATAATGAAAATAATAATAATGAAAATTAAACAATTGTTGAGTTAGAATTTATAAAACAGTTATATTACCGGTTCTTCTGTATGGTTGTGAAACTTGGACTCTGACTCTGAGAAAGGAACATAGGTTAAGGGTGTTTGAGAATAAGGTGCTTAGGAAAATATTTGGGGCTAAGAGGGATGAAGTTACAGGAGAATGGAGAAAGTTACACAACGCAGAACTGCACGCATTGTATTCTTCACCTGACATAATTAGGAACATTAAATCCAGACGTTTGAGATGGGCAGGGCATGTAGCACGTATGGGCGAAACCAGAAATGTATATAGAGTGTTAGTTGGGAGACCAGAGGGAAAAAGACCTTTGGGGAGGCCGAGACGTAGATGGGAGGATAATATTAAAATGGATTTGAGGGAGGTGGGATATGATGATAGAGACTGGATTAATCTTGCACAGGATAGGGACCGATGGCGGGCTTATGTGAATGCGGCAATGAACCTCCGGGTTCCTTAAAAACCATTTGTAAGTAAGTAAGTAAACAATTGTTGAAAAATAAGTCCAGTCTTGAAGTACAGATCTACTAATGAGAAGAATGAAACTGCTTTTTTAAAACAATATTGCATCAAACTGAGATCTCTGCGGACTTGTGAAAAAAGAACTAAGGAAGAGACTAGTCAAGTGTTTTGTGTGGAGTATGGCATTGTGATGGGTAGAAACATGGACATTAAGACGAAGTGAAGGAAATGTGAATATGGAGGAGAAGTGTGTGAAATGGACACACAAAATAAGAAATAAAGCTGTATTGGAAAGAGTGGTTGTAGAAAGAATGATGCTGAAACTGATCAGGAAGAGAAGAAGCAATTGGTTGGGTCATCGGTTGAGAAAAAACTGCCTACTGAAGAATACACTGGAGGGAATGGTGAGCGGGAGAAGAGTTCGGAGCAGAAGAAGACATCAGATGATAGACGACATTAAGATAAATGGATCATATGCGGAGACTAGCTAAGAGGAAGGCAGAAAGCAGAAAAGATCGGATAGTGCTGGGTTTTCAGTGATAGACCTGCCCTCGGGCAGAACAGTACGGTATGTATGTATGTATGTATGTATGTATGTATGTATGTATGTATGTATGTATGTATGTATGTATGTATGTATGTATGTATGTATGTGTGTATGTATGTGTGTATGTATGTGTGTATATGTGTATGTGTGTATGTATGTATGTATGTATATGTGTATGTATGTATGTGTGTATGTATGTATGTGTGTATGTGTGTATGTATGTATGTATGTATGTATTGTATGTATGTATCACTGAAACTGATTGCACAGCAAAGTGCGAATGCGAAGCTATTGAGCGCCATATTCGGTCTTTCTTGCAACTCAACTCGACATTCGAACTCTATAGAGCAGCGGTCATCAGCACAGTGCACCCTCGGGCTAGCGCCTCTTACCCGCAATTAACAGATGAACTAACGTGTATCCGTAGCTGCTGGCGTATGCTTTTTCCCTTCTCCGTTCTGCACGACGGTGCATATTCCGAAACACTTCTTACCTGTTACCCATTTCAGCGGTTGCTGTCGACCACTGCGTAGTTTGAAATGTATAAGAATATGAAAATATCAAATCCATTCTTAGATCGCGGGTCATAGAAATAAAGATGGTGGGACGGACTTGCTCGCGGGCCGTAGTTTGCCGACTCCTGGATTATCATAACATAAAAATAAGGGCTTATTTATTCACAGTGATAAAGGCATCACTTATGAGGTAACTAAGCCAGGAGGTAATGGTGTAGGGGGGCCAATTCCTTTCTCCCTCCATTGCATACATCACTGTTTACACTAATCATACTTCAGATGTACACAGACAATTCTTCTTCCTTTGACACGCATAGTTGTACTACATTTTGTAAATTTTGAGGTTCTAAATACTGTAGCGTTAAATTGAGTTTCAGTTCAAGTAGGGTCTTTTCTTTTTCCTTTCTCTTTTTTCCTTCTTCTTATTATTATTTTTTTGGCATATTCGGATTATTCGGAATGTCGAGTTGCAGCATGAACAGTTGCTAATAAAAGTTTAAGGATTTCCCATCAAAAGAAACGTTTCACTCTAGAATGAGACTTAGATGAATGAATTTTGGAGTGGAGTTAGATATATCCCAAGTCATTCTTCCACATCCCAATTATCTGCAACTTCACGTCCACACTCACTGAATTTCGACCCACTTTCAGTTTTTTTTCTTTCTTCCAAGGAAGAAATCTAACCTTTCTACACTTGTAGCTGATTGCTAAAAATGGAGGGAATAAACTGATAGATCAGTGTTGCTAACTTCCAATATTATGATGTAAGTGGCAGTGGGATTTCGGAAAAATTTGTCGCCAGTTTCAAACTCAAGAGAATTTTGAAGAATTGCAATTTTTCTTAAAGAAAAAGTAAAGGACTAAAATCTGGATTACAATGTGTGAACGAGCTGTCACAACTCTATTAAACAAAAAATGATAATTGCACAAGAAGCCTTTCAGATATGTCTAACTCTATCCCAGAATTCATTAAACTAAGTACACACAGACTGGATTTTTTTTTTTTGCCCCCAAAAATGTAATTTTTCAATAAGTTATCATAACAGAAAAATTGTTATGTAATACACAGTTGGAAAGATGGCTTGGGTGTCCAAAAACAGAACTTCATTTTTCACAGGCATTTGGTCCCTATATAAACATGACAGAATTGCACCTAAGTTATTTGTGAATGAAAAAAATGACTGTAACATGACTGTATATTTATCAAGCCCTAAATTTTGTCAAAGATAATTCACAAATGTTGACACACAGGAATGATACAATACTAGAAACCGTGACCTTTTTGATGTACCTAAGTGTAGGCTAACCAAAACAATGAATAATAATTATTTTATTATATCTTTAAAAATTGCAAATAAATTTCCGACACATGTTTTCAATTTGGAAAGGAAGTCTTTTAACAGACTTGTCTCTGGTTGGTTAATTAACAAACCCTTTTATGATATTAATGAGTTTTTTAATGTTAATGTTGTTGAGTGTTTTTGGTACAATTTTATTGTCTTTTATGTCTGTGTTGTTTATTTTATATCTAATATTTGACTTTGTCAATTGCACAAATTTGTGTTCACTGACTGTCTTCTTCATGCTAAAACTTCGTCGAAGTTTTGACCTTCTCAGTTAATTTACGCCATTCCTTTCTGTTATGAACAAGATTTGGCCAATTCTTTACATTCAGTGTTTTCAAATCGTTGGATATGTTTTCCTTCCATCTACTTTTTGGTCTTTCTTTTGGTCTTTTACTGATGAGGTTCCATTTATATATTTTCTTAACTGTTTTACTTTCGTCCACACGATTGATATGGCCAAACCATGCCATCCTTTGCGCTTTGATATAGTTTACTATGTGTTGATTTTGTATTAAAATATTTAACTGTTTATTATTTCTAATTCTCCACTCATCGTTTGCATCTTTTATTGGGTAAATATTCCTTCTTAGTAATTTTTATTTAAAAAACCAGAAGCTTTTGCTTAGACAATTCAGTTAGGGTCCAGGTTTTACTTGCATATATTACAATTGGTCTTGTTACTGTTAAATATATTCTTAGTTTTGCTTGTTTGGATGCATATTTGCTTTTGAATAGGTGAAGATTTGCAAAATATGAATTATTTTCCATAACAATTCTGTTGTTTATTTCTTCCTCGATATTGTTTTCGTCGTTTACTATTGATCCCAAGTATTTGAAGGATTTTACTCCTTCAAAAATAGTATTATCCATCTGTAAGTTTTCTGGTTCATTATTTTTGGTTGAACATTTTAAAAATGTTGTTTTATTTGCATTTATGATCATTCCATATTGTGCTGATTCTTCCATTAAGGTTTCAAGCTTTTTAATTAATGCTTTCTTTGATCTTGCTATTAGTATGTCACTGACTGTACGTTACTCAATACATTCAATATACTCCATATGACAGGAGTGAAACATCACTTTTGAAGGTGTATCCTTAAACTTTTAGTAAAAACTGTAATTGCTGAGTGCATTTATTTAATGTTGGATCGTTTTAAAACGAGCACATCTCCCATAGAAGATAGAGTTTATTTCCACTAGAAAGTTACCGTACACGGAGTACTCGGTGAATAATTGATTGCGGAAAACTGACTCATTTAGGCATTGACATATTGCGTGCAAAAACTTCTTTCTCTGCATCAGTGATGCTGAATGCAGATTTCCATCATAATCCGGACGGGGGTTTTCGAGCACCGCTACTTTGTCTGCATGGTGAGCGCAGACACAATGAGTGCTTGGCGGCGGTGGAGAGCGATCACGTGCCTCCAGCAATGCGCACAGTCCGGTCAGACATGCTCGCCCCTGCTGACGGGAGTCTCACACCCTCCCGATACTGAAGGGTCGAACCCTGGTGATAAGGGTGATGAATGAGAATGTAAAACACCCTGGGCGTACTCGGCAACGCGTCCCGCACCTGCTCCTAACAACAAGTATAATTACAGCTTTCGTTTTGCTGCTTCGTGGGCGACTAATGAGCAAACGAGTTACAAAATACGGCAGGGGTGGCCAAACATTACTTCCGGTAAGTTATTAAGCTATCTTGGTTATCCCTAATCAAATAATTATAGATAAAAATTATGATTCGGATGTCTAAAATAGGCATTTACTTCGTGTTTTTGTTATTTTTCTTCAGAATATTTTGAAGTTCGAGGGTCATTTCATAAATCATGGCAACTATGTTATATCTTCCGAATAACTGTTGGTGGCTAGTTGACAGCACACGCAAAAGTTATATGCTAGAGGCTGTGCTCCAAGATGCGGTCAACAGCTGTCATACGTGAAAATTGCTGTTCTTCGTGGCAGAAATTCTCGTCAGTGTCATTCTGAGCTACGAGAAGTATTGAGTGATAGTGCGTTGCAACATCCTTCATACTCGCCTGATCTCAATTCATGTGACTTTGATCTCATTTCGTAATTGAAGAAGCCGCTGCGTGGGATGCGCTTTGCAAACAGGGAGGACATCTTAACAGCGTTTCGACGAGAGGTGGTTCACATAAACGAATCGCACACAGCCGATGGTATTCATCAATCTTTCATATCTTGACAAAGACGTGTGGAAGCCTTGGGGGATTATTTTTAAGGGTGTTAGCTGTGAGTAATGTACTTTGTTTCCTTTTGTGCTTAATAAAACAATGATTTCTATTTATGCATCTTTCAGTTTCCCTTACCCTGTACCCGGATCCAATTTGGTACTAGCATTGCGAAGCACATTCCAGTGACCTTCAATCACATTAGTGAATTTCTATTCCGACAGTTTTTTGGCTGATATAATTTTGTTGCCATGACTCATGAAATTACCCTCGTATTTAGGACCATGTTTGTAGCTAATGTGTGCCCCAGTGACGTATATAGAGAACACTCAGATTTTAAAATACACCTGTTTTATTTTATTTTGATTCTTCACCGGTGGAGTAGGCCTAGGTACCTAAAAATTGTCCGTCTTACTTTGTTGGGAAGAATGTCTATTCATTCTCTGGAAGGTGAAGGACTGGCTAATGATTTTCTTTATAAGTACATATTTATACAGGGACATCATTTTATTTTTACTAACATTTTCAATATTAACCTGACTATACCTTTGGAATAACGATTGAGAACCGGAAACACTGTTTGCTACTCCTTCCACGACACTAGTGTAAAATACAATACAAATAACTTTACAAAATATAGGAGGGAAGAAAAGTAGTGCATCCGTTTACGTAAACTAGGAAATGTTACGATTTTGAGTTTGATCATTTTCGTCGGGTTTTTATTTAATCAAAATACAGTACAGTATTAAGAGTAAGTGTTTTTACTCACTAACTGAACTATCCAATCGGACGTATTTATTATGCAATGTATACTATACTGTCTACAGCACATTAGCATACAATATTTACAGTGCATTTAAATTTAAAAAGTAATCAAAATATGAATATATAAACAAATTATTGAAAATGGTGGTCGTTGATTTCGATATAGGCTTCAAATCTATTGTGCATATTATCAAAAACGTTTTCAAGCATATCTGATGAAATTTGAATGTATGGTTTCTTTAATGTAATTATTTAATTCTTCTATTGTTATAGGATGTTTAGCAAACACAACTGTTTCACAGTAACCCCAAAGAAATAATGCAAAGCACTCAAATCAGGCGACATGGGGGTGCCATAATCCTACGCCTGTTGAAATAATTCTGTACCTACTCTGTAACAGTGTACGTTACATTCTGTCAATTCAATCTTCCGCATTGATAAATTTACTCAGATATGCTATCTACTGCCCGTCCATGTGGTTATGTAGTAGGGTCTTAGAAAGGGGGGGGAAATCACTTACGATGCCCTTTTATTTAAATTATTTTAAATAGTTGTATAATATTAGGTAGAAGTCCAATTTCTTAACGGCAAATGTTAGAACAGAAAAGAGCTAAGATAGCTCAGCCACTAGCCTTTACAGAGGTCCCAGCAGAAACGGGTGGGGGAAACCGGATGCGACGAACTAAACGGACGCACAATATCTGTGCGAAAATATGATTCAATAGTGAATGAATGCTCTTTCTTCACTGAAAAATGTGATCATATTTCTGAAACATACTATACTCTCTCACTCTGTACTGTTTACTTTGACCGTAAGACGACTTGGCGGCTTTGGTTGTATGTAGAAGTCTGCTACTAGAAGGAGTGGGAGTGAAGTACATTCGAAAACTCAAGTACAATAAAAATTGAAGTAAAAATAAAATGATGTCCCTGTACAAGGTGTCTCAGGAAGAATGTAGAATAATTCAGGATAATGTAGTTTAAGTTAACCTATATCATATTGCTGTAATGTAGTTACGAAAGTGACCCAGCCATACTTGCGGATATACTGTGAATGTGAACAGAGTATAGTAGGCCTATACAACTAGTGAGATCACACAATCTGAAATCTATATTTCGTCACGAACTTCCTATCTATAGTCACAATCTCCTTTGCTCCTTCTACAGTTATTGATTCAAGGATGTCTGGTTTTAAAGACCTCCCCGGAAAAATGATATAGCATCAAATTCTTGAAATATGTTACGTAGATGGAAAAAGTAATTTTAAGACATTTATTTATAACAGTAAATTCATTGGCTGAATAATCTTGTATCCTTGTTTAGTCAAATAGTTGTGCTAGTAAATATAGCCTAGGCGTAGTGAAATATGGCCCTGAAATTATTTTCGTTTCTCCTGAAACATGAATAATATTTTTATTGGTTATGTTATATCCTAATTCCGGGGAGGTCTTCAATTATAGGCAGGAATATGACTGGCTTAAGTGGGTTGTGAAAGATTTTCTATAATATTATTTGGATTATTTTTACAAATTACAAAATGGAGCCAATTCTCTTATCCCTTCAGGATGATTCTGTATAGCATATTATATATTTTGCGGATGATATTGGAGATCTTTATGATCAACATTTATATCCGAACCCTTGTCCGGAAACGTTTAGTTTTGTAATTATTAGAGTGACTAGAAGTACGAAATTTAATATTCTAAACTACAAAGAAAAATTTAATGAGGACCAGAAATCTTTACGTACTCGGCAATGCCGACTGCAAATCAATCAAAGCAAATCATATTTCGTAATATTTAGAAATGTCTTAATATTTTAGAGAATTTTTATTTGTTTAGTAATTTTACATTTTGAAATATTCAACAAAATATTGAACGATTAAAAATATATTTGACAGCCTTCAATCCTGTACAGAATGCGGTCTCTCCTAATTCTCACTATACTATTCTTGCGTTGTTCGTGTACTTACATTAGATACCTACACTGACGTCTTCAGAACAGAAAGCGCTCTCTATTGTTGCTCACTTTACACTCCACTACTGCTTTGTTATATCATTTTGGACTTTTGCTTAATAAATAATTGTTTTGCGGATCTCCTTGCTCTACTTCGAAATTCCTACACATTCAAACATGCTCTGTTATTCTCAGAATAGTCGTAATTTTAAAATAAACTTTAGTAGAATAATGAGCAAATCAGAAGCTTTCGGGTTAGCCGAGACTGCAGCACGTGTGTTTGCTGATACCGAGTTTAGATGCTGGCTTGAACTATCTGATTCGGTATTTAGCCGAGGTTTTCCTCAAGTGTAAAACGAAGGTCAGTTATTCATTTAACAGTTTTATTGAAGGTAATTATAACACATGAAAATTACATTTGCTAATTTTGATTTAAAACACTGGAGTTGAACTGAAGAGGTTCTTCACTTTTACCAGAAATTTTTCAATACCTGAAACACAATTAATTAATTAATCAATTATTAGTATTTCAATTTGCAACATTTACTGTAGATTTAGTATGTATTGTCTTCGAAAGTGGTGGTCAATAATTTACAGATGAAAAATACAAACTGAACCATGCAAAAATCTCCTACGTCTAGGACAATTCAAAGGTCTTTTGCCCAAGATCTTTTCCTCCCCATCAACACTCTATACACAGTTCTGGATTCGCCCTTACGTGCTATAACTCTTTGCACGAATGTTTGCCGATTTCGAGAGAAGCATTGGCGCTGCGTTATAAGATACGATCCAGTGTTTATGCTTTAGTTCGCCTACTGGCCGCCGGAAATCTTTCGTGTAACGAGTAATACATGCCCTGTCCATCTCAAACGTATAGATTTGATGTTCTTAATTATGTTAGGTGAAGAATACAATGCGTGCAGTTCTGCGTTGTGTAACTTTCTCCATTCTCCTGTAACTTCATCCCTCTTGGCCTCAGATATTTTCCTATGTATCTTATTCTCAAACACTCTTAACCTCTGTTCCTCTCTCAAAGTGAAAATCCAAGTTTCACAACTATACATAACAACCGGTAATATAACTGTTTTATAAATTCTAACTTTCAGCTTTTTTGAGAGCAGACTGGATGATAAAAAAGTATGGTTTATTTAACGACGCTTGCAACTGCAGAAGTTATTTAATCTACTGACATGTGCCTGTCGCATTTAAACACACTTAAATGCCATCGACCTGCAAGCTCGAGCACAGAAGGCCAGATCTATACGGACTACGCTATCCAGGCCGACTGGATAATAAAAGCTTCTGAACCGAATAATAATAATAATAATAATAATAATAATAATAATAATAATAATAATAATAATAATAATAATAATAGGCTTTTTTCATATATATTCTGCGTTTAATTCTTCCCGTGTGTCATTTATATTTGTAACTGTCTCTTCAAGATATTTTAACCTTTTCACTTATTCAAAGTATAATTTTCCAATTTTTAGGTCTATATTTAAATTTCGTACTATGTTCTGGTAACGAGACATAATCATATATTTTGTTTTTTTTTTTTCCGGGGTTTACTTCAAAAACTATCTCATTACTAGCTTCAAGTAAAATTCTCGAGTTTTTCCTTATAGTTTGTGGATTTTGTCCTAACATATTCACGTCATCCACATAGACAAGTGGGTATAATACGATAAATTTCTGTGTTTGGAATCATGTAAAAAGCCTGCACTTCTGAAGTCAACACACTTCAGAAATTTTATTGTGGTTTCGAATTGAACATATCTTTCAGCAAGTGAGGAATGATCCAGGACCGCCAGAGAGGATTCGCTGCCCAGTACAGTTAAGAGCACAACGTTGTGTTCAGATGAATGGACAGAATTTTGAACACCAGCTCTCGTAATCTACCTGTATTCCTCTTGTTTATATAAAACATTCTTAAGCTTAAACATTAAGTTTCGGCAACTGTTTGTTGTCATCATCAGTGTCTTTCGAACTACTGCTTTACTCTGTTTGTATTTTACCTTTTCTCCTTGTATTGACAATGTTTTCGTTGTCTATATCGTGCTCTCTTTGAATATTGGGGATCATAATGATAAAATTTCATATCCGAACCCTTGTCCGGAATCGTTTTGTTTGGTAAATATTAGAGTGAGTAGAAATACGAAATTTCATATTGTAAACCATAAAGAAGAATATTTAAAAGGGGACTAGAAATCTTTACGTTCTGGAAAACGCCGAATGTAAATTAATCAAAAGAAATACATACATACATACATACATACATACATACATACATACATACATACATACATACATACATACATACATACATAAGTGTTCTGCCCAACGACAGGTCTTTTACTGCAAACCCAGCACTAGCTTGGGCTATCTGATTCGGTATTTAGCCGAAGTTTTCCTCAAGTGTAAAACGAAGGTCAGTTATTCATTTAACAGTTTTATTGAAGGTAATTATAACACATGAAAATCACATTTGTCAATTTTGATTTAAACACTGGAGTTGAACTGAAGATGTTCGTCACTTTTACGAGGAACTTCTCAATCCTGAAACACAAATAAATGATCAATCAATTATTAATATTCCAATTTGCAACATTTACTGTAGATTTAGCATGTATGATCTTCGAATGTGGTGGACAATAATTTACAGATGAAAAATACGAACTGAAACATGCAAAAATCTCCTGTGTCTAGGACACTCAAAGGTCTTTTGTCCAAGGCCTTTTCCTCCCCATTAACACTCTATATACATTTCTGGATTCGCCCATACGTGCTATAACTCGTTGCACGAATGATTGCCGATTTCGAGAGAAGCATTGGCGCTGCTTTATATGATACGATCCAGTGTTTATGCTTTAGTTCGCCTACTGGCCGTCGGAAATCATTCGTGTAACGAGTAATACATGCCCTGTCCATCTCAAACGTATAGATTTGATGTTCTTAATTATGTTAGGTGAAGAATACAATGCTTGCAGTTCTGCGTTCTGTAACTTTCTCCATTCTCCTGTAACTTTATCCCTCTTAGACTCAAATATTTTCTTAAGTATCTTATTCTCAAACACTCTTAACCTCTGTTCCTCTCTCAAAGTGAAAATCCAAGTTTCACAACCATACAGAACAACCGATAATATAACTGTTTTATGAATTCTAACTTTCAGCTTTTTTGAGAGCAGACTGAATGATAAAAAGTATGGTATATTTAACGACACTTTTAACTGCAGAGGTTATATCAGCGACGCCGGTGTGCCATAATTTTGTCCAGCAGATGTGCTTTTGTGTGCCAGTTAATCCACTGATATGAGCCTCTCGCAATTAAACACACTTAAAGGCCATCAACCTGGGCCGGGTTCGAATCCGCAACCTCGAGCACAGAAGGCCAGCGCTATACCGACTACGGTACCCTGGCCGACTGGATGATAAAAGCTTCTGAACCGAATAATAATAGGCTTTTTCCATATTTATTCTGCGTTCAATTTCTCCCGAGTGTCATTTATATTTGTGACTGGTGCTTCAAGGTATTTTAACTTTTCCGGTCATTCAAAGAATAAATTTCCAATTTTTAGGCATATATTTTCATTTCGTACTATGTTCTGACCACGAGAGACAATCATATACTTTGTTTTTTCGGGGTTTACTTCAAAACTTATCTCATTACTTGCTTCAAATAAAATTCCCGTGTTTTTCCTTATAGTTTGTGGAATTTCTCTTAACATATTCACGTCATCCGCATAGACAGGCGATATAATTCCGATAAATTTCTGTGTTTGGAATCGTGTAAAAAGCCTGGGTACCACATCTGAAGTCAACACACTTCAGAGATTTTATTGTGGTTTCGAATTGAACATATCTTTCAGCAAGTGAGGAATGATCCCTGGCTGCCCGAGAGGATTTCCTGCTCACTACAGAGAAGAGCAAAACGTTGTGTTCAGATGCACGGACAGAATTTTGAACATCTGCTCTCGATAGAATTCAGTTGAGGATATCTGCACCTCTGTTCTTAGTAAGTAAGAAATCTCAACAGAAAATGTGCATTACCTCGACAACGGTTAATTCGCGGACCAATGTGTGTTGCTTTGCATATGTACATTATTGACCATTACATTTGA
Source organism: Periplaneta americana (assembly GCF_040183065.1). Lineage (NCBI taxonomy): Eukaryota > Metazoa > Arthropoda > Insecta > Blattodea > Blattidae > Periplaneta > Periplaneta americana. The sequence goes on from NC_091125.1 coordinate 30,010,562, forward strand.
AACACCTTGCAATTTCATTTGTAAATTCTGAAGTAATTTAAGTTTTCTGTCATAAAGACTGAGGATCGGCTGATCTCCTGAGGCCACTTCGAACACTTGTGAAGGTGTGTCGTTCGAAACTTGGAAGTTTCTATTTATTTTGATGTATCATACATTGTTCTAAATGTTAAATTTTTCTTTATGCTGCCGTTTAAACCTGATGAATTATTTGTAATTGCCCTGGTGAATATTTAACTAATAGTGTATAATGGTATCTGTACTAGGCAGGATCTTACAGTGACTCATATCGTCTGATAACTACTAGCTTCATTAACTTCATATTCTAACTTCATTATTATTCATTTATAAGTGTATATAATTACAATTTATAATTATTTAGCCTACTTCTACCATATATTTATGATATTATTTTTAATGCAAGTTCATGTTCAACACAGATATCCTTGTACTTTAGTGTGTGTTTGTGTGTGTGTGTGTGTGAATGAGAGAGAGAGAGAGAGAGAGAGAGTGTGTGTGTGTGACTGTGTGTTTGTGTCTGTTGGGATATGTTTATAAATCTACTGTCACATACATCTTTAAAAACAAAAATTCAATTAAACTAAACTCAAGTGACAAATTGAATCTGAAGGGAATATCTGTGGTAATGAATGATAAAGAATTAAGGAAAGTCGGTGGAATGGAGGCATTAATACGTACATGGTGTTTCACACTCCCGTTTCTTTGCATCGATCTGAACACCATTCCTCCTATAAAAAATAGAGACACTAGTAATAGTTGTGTTGAAAATATGTCACTGATATATTTGTTGCAGTCCTTTTTCTTCTTCATATTAAGTATTGAGCTGCATGGCCTAGCTAACATCACTGAATACTATTATGTTCAATATTTGTTCAAGAGCTGAAAATTCTAGACCTCATACTGAAGTAGTGTCTTCCGGTCTGTCCTCTCTGGCTGTTTCACAGCAGATTACATTGTTATTGTTATCCTAACGTAAATTGAAGTAAATTTGCAAATATGGAAAAGTAATGTTAACATTTTATTGAATTGGAGCTAATTCGTAAAGTCTCAACGATTTATTCCAGCAGAGACAAAAATTTCAAGATGTAAATGTTGTTTTTAAACGAACCGTCATTTCGAACAATGGACAAATATTTAACATACACGCGGAAACTGTCTTTAGAATGGTAAATCATGATGATGATGATGATGACGACGACGACGACAATGATTAGTCATATGGCACATGTTATAAAGACGGAAAGTGGACACACTCCAATGTTGTTTAATCATATCTTTTTTGAGCGAGAACATTAAAATCAGTTAGAGAAGAGAGCCTGTATGTGTATTGTGCGTTTGCAATAATAGAGATAAAAAATTAACTAGGCCTACCTCTTTCTGGGCTTCATTTTATATTTAAAACAATGAATATATTTCGTAAATTCTGGTGTAAAATATCTCTTCGTCAAATTAAAGTTTTTTTTTTTTTACTAAACTATGTTCAAAGGACAAATAATTGCGACTGAAGGGAATATCTGCGTCAGTGAAACATTATGAATTAATGAAATGTGGATAATAACACGCAGTACTTATTGTGCTAAGTGGAACAAAATGAAAGTTCTTAATGAAGGCATAAATTTCCGAAACAAATATAAACATTCCTATTCAGTGAAGTGAATATATTGCTCAAAACTTGATTCCATAGAGTGTTTACCACATGAATTTTCAGTGTTACAATAATAATGAAGATCTAACTAAAGATTTACTCACCGAAGTTGAGACCTGGTACTCAAATGTTTCCACGCGATGTGGTTTATTAATTATTTCGTTGAAATGCTGTGAAAAGAAAAGAAATTATTAATAGTTTTATATAAAAGAAATGGCAGGACTATATTTCTTACGGGTTTTTAATCATCTTCTTAATATACGTGCATCAAGCTATATTGGTGCGGTTGGTATCTCTGAATATTGTTACATATTGCCGCAAGTGGCAGCCCCAACACTGAAATACTGTCTTCCGGCCAATACAGCTACATTGAATATGTGTCACGGTTCGATATTCCTGAACCGGGAAACTGTTCATGAGTTAGTGCTCGGTTTGGAATTTTCATAAAACGTAAATCAAGCAGTGGTTCAGAGAACTGAATATGGTGGTGGGATCGAAGAAGAACTGCTAAACCAAGAGCCTGTGTAGGCCAAGGCTACAGCTACTAATTTTGTATTAAAGTCTCCCAGTTTTACAATATGCATATAATATATGAGAATATTCACGAGGAATCTTTCCCTTTCTTCAACACTATTAGTTTTTTTTTTTTTACATACGACATAATATGTGATACATCTTTTTCAGTCTCTACAAATAGAATATCTGGTTTCCGTCATAATTATCAGAGCAGGCATATTTTTCCGTAGGATTTATAGACTCGACCAGATGTAGGCCTATGTTACAACAGCACTCTGTCTGATGACTAGGTAATCATTTCTTAATAGGAGATAATAACACATAACTATTTACTTGTGTGAGTGGAACAAATTAAATTTATTAAATGGAAAACAATTCCGAAAATGTCATGACCATCTTCGCTCTGTCTAGTGGAAATTAATATATTGCTTAAAATTGATTGGAGTAAAATATGTTTACCACGCGAGTATTCAATATTAGAACGATTATAGAATGCCTATAAGCAACATACATTGTGATGTATGTGTACCGAGGAGTTACTTACCGTCTGGGTAATACGTAGGACCAGAATTAATTCTTCAGGCGTCATTTGACCGTCCACTTCGTTGTACACCTATGAGAAGAAAAAACGCTAGTAATAATTTAATATTCACATCATATTACTGCACTACATGTTCTGGTGCTCCAGCCCACACCGGATAACTACAACAAGGTTCGCTGCATACCCAGATTTCCATCAGGAATCCCCTTTCGTCCCTAGGCCAGCTCCCTCCATGAGTCGCCAACCGACATTTGGGGAATGATTACTGAATTTAGAAATGTTTACGGAATGATGAAGCTGCCTAAGATGGAGAAACGAGAAAATTCCGAATAAATTCCCGACTGCGACGTTGTCCGCCCTAGTGTCACTGCGGGAATCAAACCCATACTGTCTGCGTGATGCTGAAAGTCTGACCAGTCAGCAGCAGCAGCAAGGACGTGTACAGCAATGTTGGACAGAGAGAGAGAGGATGTAGGCCCTTGCTGATTTGCCTGCCAGTGAACCACGCACTTCCAGTGCCGTGGTGAGCAGTCCACTGGTGGAGAAGGCTGTTTCCAAGGCTACCATAGCCTTCTGAAGAGTTTTAATGTGTAAAGTGGTATATTATTTAATTGGAGTCAATTCGTAAAATTAATCTGTATTTTTACTTCTGATTGAGGTTCTATTATCAGGCAGTGAATCTCACTTGACGATAGTCTTACGTGTGAGAGGAAGAACAACTGTTTGTGTACATCCGAAGTCTTATTAGTGTAATATGTAGGTAGTCCGCGATTTTTACAATGGAAGGGAAAAGGAGCTGGCCACATTAAGGTACAGTTGCCTCATTCCGTGATACCTCTAAGCATGTGTTACTTTTTAAAAATTCAGTGTCAGTTAAAGCTTTGTCGTTCGACCAGAGGCTCAGACATCTCTCTCGAAAGACTGCATCGGCAAACTTCCTAACAAGATGTCCACAATCCTTTGACATTCAGTGAAAAATACCTATCACGGAATTAGGAGTATCACGGAATTAGGCAACTTTATCCTACCACAATATCTCCTGGCTTATTTGCCTAATAATTAGTGCATTTTTGGTACCACATGTGAGGTGCACTCCTGTCTTCGGACATTTGACTAAAAACAACATATTTTTTTTAGTTCTATAATGAAAATTATTTAAGCAGAAAAAAACATCACATGGAATGAGAAGCTTTTGCTATCAACAGTGGAGTTCAAAGAAGTTAACAAGTGCACAAATATTTATTGTACATAAGCAACAATTTTTATAGAACAGTAATGTGCTGATAACGATGGTGATCATTATTGTAATGACTACTATAATGATGATGACATGAAGATGATGATGATGATGATGATGATATTATTGTAAAATTGGAGAAGTGAACATACATGACGAAATTACAATGTATAAACTTTGTTTACATATTGAAGGAAAGGGAGATATTTCTACAAATCTGCTGTCACATGCCTTTCCATCAAACAAAAGTTAAATTAATTCATGATCAAGTGGCATAATGTAACTGAAGGGAATAATCATATCTGTGTTAATGAATGATTATGATCTAAGGAGCTTGAATGAAAAGAAGACAGTAACACTTACTTGTCTACTTGTATATGTGGAACAAATAGCCTAAATGCTCTTAATAGAAGGCATGCAATTCCAAAACTGTTATCAATATATTTATACTATAAAGCAAAATAAACATATTCTTTAGAAAATGACTGCAATAAACGCTTATCATACGAAATGTACGTCTTACAACAGTTATGGAAAGCCAGTAAGCAATATACATAATTATCTATGTATACCGAAGAGTTACTTACAGTTATTAAACGTACTGGTCTAATTTCTTCTTTCACAACGCCATTTGGAGACATGTAGAGAACTGGTTCCTTGAAATCTACACTGTCGTATATAGTGCACAGTTCTTCTTCTGAATCATTTATGGAAATGCATCTCTTACTTGGCACCTATGAAACGAAGAAAAAATAGTAATAATTATGGCGTGTAAAATTACTGGACTAAATAATATTCCATTACTTTTTATTAGTTTTGTTCGTATACAGGGTTGTTTTCGATCTCTGATAACGAATTTGATTTTCATCATGTGCGTCACGAGTCACACGATAGAAGAACTGTGGCGCGAGGTGACAAACCAGTAGTGAGTGATCTCATAGTCAGAGTGCACGGCGACTCACAGCAGAAATTCCCAAGATAATCGAGCCTTTTTGGGAGGAGTACATAACAACCCTTTCCGATGCCAAGTACAGTAGAGTGAAAATAAAAGAAGCATGCAATAAACGAGGTTTCGTTATTTCCTCAGATGACATTGATATCCTAAATAAAGGCTATAAACACAATTTTGTCCTTAGTAACAAAGAGAAAATTATTGAAGATTTAGCTATAGAAACTGAAAACATCATACAGAAGAGTTCTTATGAAAACAAAGAACACCTTAGATACAAAACTGCTAAAATTATTACACAATATATGAATGATCCAAAAACAGATAAATCGTTACGAAAAGCTAAACTTGAACACAAAAAAAATTTTAACTAGGAAAGAAATTAAAACAAAATGTAATAATACACGTTAAAGCCGATAAGTCAGACTCTATAGTATTAATGAAAAAAGAAGAATACATAAACAAAACTTTAGAATTCATTACCAAAAATCAAATCACGGAATTGAAGGTAGATCCAACTGAACAGTACCAAAAACAAATAAAACAGGCAATAAAGTCAGCTCCTGGCTTAATATCAACATCAAAATCTTATAAATATATTGACCAAAATCCCAGTTTCCTGTCTTAAAAACTCTACGAAAAACTCATAAGCCAACTCTGTCTATGAGACCAATAGTCAATAGTATACACGCTCCGAACCACAAAATTAATAAATTCCTTTTACACTTCCTAAAAAAGACTCTACCTATTGATAATGAATATAGTTTGTTAAATACACAACAACTGATACAACGTTTAAGAAAATTAAAAATCAATAAACAAGATACACTACTTTCCCTTGATATTGAAAATCTTTATACCAACATCCCCGTTAAAGAAACTATCCACATTATAACTACAAAACTATTAGAGCTCAAACTTGATCCCATTTTAGTAAAACAACTAGAAAACCTGTTACATACCTCCTTACAACAAAATTATTTCACCTTCAATGAGAAAATATATAAACAGGTTAAAGGTTTAGCCATGGGTGGTCCTTTATCCGGCCTTATGGCAGAAATCTTTCTACAAAATTTAGAAAATAAAAACATCCCCAACATACAAAATCAGCATAACATAAAAACTTATTCCCGATATGTAGATGATACCCTAATCATACACAATGGCACATCATCTTCTGATTCTATAGTTACTTCATTCAATAAATTACATCCTAGCCTAAAATTTACTTATGAGGAAGAAGTGCAAAGAACAATCAATTTTCTTGATTTAGCTATTAAAGTAAATAAATCCAAACTCACCTACAATATTTACCGAAAAGTTACTTCAGTTGATTATACTATACATAAAACTTCCAACCACCCATATTCACAAAAATTATGTAAATTTAGGTATCTCATTGACCGCTTAATAAATACTCCTTTAAGTCAAACAGCTTATACAAAAGAAAGAAAATACATAATACAACTCGCCACAAACAATGGCTTCAACAGAAACACAATTGAAAACTATATCCGAAATAGAATCAAGAGACTAGGAAATAAAAATAAAACTTTCACCACATTACAACCCACAAACCCAAAAAGAGATATAATTAGACATCCAATGACATATTTTGGAAAAATTAATAATCATTTAACTTCATTTTTTAAAAAAGAAAATATACATATTACTTTTAGAACTGACAAAAAAATAAATAGCATCATTCCCAACAAATTGCGCAAAACGAATAAATTCTCACAAAGTGGTATTTATCAATTGAAATGTAAAAATTGCAATAGAAAGTACATAGGACAAACCAAACGGAATTTCCACATTAGATTTAAAGAACATAAATCAGACCTCCATAATAACAGGAATAAATCTAAATTTGCTACTCATCTTATTGATTCAGGCCACGAAATTAATAGTATACAAAACACCTTAACAATTTTAAAAGTAATAAATAATTCACACCTTATCAACACTGCAGAAGAATTTTTTATTGTAAAAAATCAAGACCCTAATAATCCATTATTAAATGAGCAAATACCAAATTTACGTAATCCCCTATATCACTTAATGAAATAAAATGTTATCGAATACTCACTCCTGGCATTCCCTCTCAGTTATCTGTTCATACATCATCACTCAGTCTAAAACACGTAACGTCGGGTGAAACACGCCTCCTTGTCTGGACGCAAACAACTGAACGACTATGTAAGTATAAATATAATAAACCTTTTAAAAAAACCCTCATATCAGCTCTCACACCCTTTTCAAAATTAATAAACTATTAACTTAAATATTTTCAGACAACTATGGCATTCACCACGACGAATTAGACTGCGTGTTCTCCTACCAACAGCATTTGCATCACAGCTTTTTCCATCTCTTTTTTAAACTTATACATTATATTTAACATTTGAACATAGTTAATATCAAACTGTACAAATTTAATTTTAATGACATGATCTAATGAGAATATAGTGACTTCGTATTAAATATTGTGATGTAACAGATTATCTGACCTCACAAATTGAAAAGTGCATTTAACTGAAAACTTATATATAATTATTAATTGTATTCACACTTTTCTGAACCAACATGTCTTTCAAATCCTGTCTGATTGTCAATTTATATTAAATGTGTTTTTTCTCTCTTTTTCTCTTTCTTCTTTTCTTTCCTCTTCTGTGTTATTTACTGGTTTGAATCAAGTTACTTACTGTTTATAGTAAACTGTCCTTGTAAATTTTATGTTACCTTATTGGCTAAGACCACGCTGTATACGAGCTTGGCTCTTACGGTAGTGGCTAGAAATAATTTTGTTTCATAATTTGAATTTGTACTCACTAGCTAGGTAGGTAGTTAAATAAAATATTAAACATAAATTTCACTGGGATAAGTAATGTTGGTAGGATAATAAATTCTAGAGCAACCCAATCAAACTAAAATCACATGAGCCACCATTCACTAGGACACCATTTTGATTTTTTTTTTAAGGATTTAGGAGAACTTCGCAAGAACATAAATATATTTAATATAATTTCTTGTAATTTTTGGCCTCCTATCTATGATGAAGCTGTATCTACTATTCGTTCATGTAGTGCCGATAGAATTTTGGATAGTGAGATGTGGACGAAAATTGCCGCATTTGGCCTCAGATTTGGGGAAAGTGTGAGGGAGAACCCAAATCAGGTATCAGATAATGCGATAATAAAAAATCCATGCACTCACCCTAAGATCACATCTTTTCTCTTTTCGGCGGCGATATTCATCACACACGTTTTGGAATCGTTTCTCCTCCTCTTCCTCCTGAAACATACGCACATACACAAAAAAAAAATATACATAACTTTTCTCGCCGTCTACAAGGCACAATTATCATTTATGACACAGATTAAAGCAACGAGAAAAATTACTCAATCTGTTCCTACACCCCTTCTATATCTGTTTCTACCCGCGCAAATCTTAATAACCTCGTTCTCGTAGTCCGCTGCAAGTCTTGAGAATGCTTTGGTCGTGGTAGGATGTGTTGTTCGGTTACATAAAGAAGAAGCCGGAAATTGTACTTAAATTTTTTGTGAGGTATTACAGTATTATATTAGTGGTGTATTGAAATGTTTGTATTTCAACGTTTCAATAACAGGACTGTTTATTTATTTGTCGAATATCAACGATGGTACTGATAGACTAAAATTAAAAATGGCGAGGAGAGAAATAAGTATGAACATCAAGTAGTAATAATTGAAGACCTCTCCGTTATAAGGGTGTTATATTAAATTATTGAAATATGTGACTTAGCTCGAGAAAGTAATTTTGGATCATTTATTCTTAATAATAAAAGATTGCATCCAGTATCTGAATAAACTTGTATCCTTGATCAGTCAAATGATTCTGCTAGTCAATATATGCCTAACGAATTATACCGCTGATATGAACTACGTTACCCCTTACACATTCCTTACAGATTTGTTGGTTACACCCTTATTCCGGGGAGGTCTTCAAATATGGAATAGTTTTCCATAGTTATATAGGCCTAACTAAAGTATAGTCATTTATCCTTTTTAAATATGAGTATTGAAGTTCATGAAAGGAAAGAAACTGAAAATGTGAGGCAGCCCTGGGATATTGATGCCATCAATCTTGTCATCAGTGCTGCAGGGGAAAAAAGAATGTGCTTTCTGAAAGCTGTTAAATATTTGAAATTGTCTCCTGCAATTTAATTTGGTCTATATCATCAAAATCGCGAGGTAGTGAGGAAATACCTTGGGAAGAATACTGTTTCACCAATCGAGCTTAAGAACCAAACTGTTGTATTGTATTGTGTTGGTTTACATTCCATGGTATTAGTACATCGTTTACACCTAGAATGTGAAACATGTAAAAATGTTAATAGTAGGCTTACAGTAAAGTCTTAATACATAGTCACAGTCTATATATACAGAAGGGTTCTAAAACATAACTACAGAAATCCAATTCCAAACAGTCTTACAGTTTATAGACAAGTAGCAGCTACAGTGGAAAAATCAGGTCCAACGAATCGTAATAGACTTCCAAAGCCATGCTTCATTACCGTTCGCAAAGTAAGAGATATTTTTGGCCGTCCAAAAAGATAGTGGACCGAGAGTAACTCACAGAGACCGTAACAGGTCATTAGCATTATATGTTGTTGGATGATGATGATGATGATGATGATGGTGGTGGTGGTGGACTTTATTTAAATTATTACACATAAGTCAATGATAAGAATATATAAATCTTAAATCTTAAAAAACAATAAATAATTTAATGACAAATAATAAATTTTCCAGTCGCAAAGAATGGAGCCAGAAATTCGTGTGCAAATAAAATTGTGAATGAGAAAGTGCCATTTTTTTTTAGTTTCATTAAGGACATAACGCATAATTTGATTGGTATGTTCTATTTAAATTATAATGCTTATAGTTTTTAGTAGCTTAAACAGGAATATCTTCAAAAACAGCAGCACCAAAAAGATTGGACTAATGATTGGTTATGGATTCAGCTTCAATATATATATATATATATAGGCCTATTAATTGATTTTATGTGTACAAGTATAAGAAAGACAATTTACAAATTCATAATAATTCGAAATTTTATCACTAGGAAGACATTGAGGTTAATATTTTTAGCTTTAGTACAATTATTAATAAAATATGGTATAATAATTTGGAGAGGAGTAACATCATCTGTACTGAATCCATTAATTTTATTACATAGAAGATTAATAAAGATTTGTTTAACGAAAAATATGGATTACCTAACAAATTTAATATATACAAATTTTAAAGTATTAACTATTGAAGAAATTTATAAATATGGTTTACCAACTTACTGCCACAGAAATCAAATAAAACATAAATCTAATCGACATGAATATCGTGCTCGAAGACAAAAGTTTACTTTCCCATTAATTGAGCCTAAATGTCATACAAGTGCAGCTCTTAAACATTGTGCCAGTTACGGCCCAAGACTTTATAATAAAATTACAAACCATTTTAAAATTTGAAATATTTTAAAATTGAAGCTTTTAAAAAGAAATTTATAACATTATTCATGAGATATAATATTAAGAAATGTATATTTTTTCCTTTTATTTCTGTCGACTATATTAATGTTTTTTATTGTTTTTGACTTCTGTTTGACTGTCAATTTTCTATTAAATGTGTTTTGTCTCTCTTTTTCTCTTTCTTCTTTTTTGCCCTTGTGTGTTATCTATTGGTTTGAATTAATTTACTTACTGTATTTAGTAAACTGTCCTTGTAAATATTATGTTATCTTATTGGCTAGGACCACAGGGTACACGAGCCTGCCTCTTACGGTAGTAGCTAGAAACATTTTTGTTTTATAATTTTAATTTGTACTGACGAGCTAGGTACCTAGTAAAATAAATTAAATATAAATTTCACTGGGATAAGTAATGTAGATAATAAATTCTAGAGCAGCCCAATCAAACTAAAATGACACGAGCCACCATTCACTAGGCCATTGTGACAAAACACCATTATGGTTTTTTTTAAGGATTTAGGAGAACTTCGCAAGCACATACAGTAAATATTTTAAAAATAATTCTCGTAATTTTTGCCTCCTATCTATCATGATGCTGTATCAACTATTCGATTTTGAAGCGCCGATAGAATTTTGGGTAGTAAGATGTGACCTCACATTTGGGGAAAGTCTGAAGAAAAACCCAAACCAGGTATCAGACATGCGATAATAAGAAATCCATGCACTCACCTTAAGATCCTTCGTTTTCTTTTTTCGGCGGCGAAACTTATCACGCAGGTTTTGGAATGGTTTCTGCTTCCTTTTGTCCTGTAACAGACGCACATACACAAAATATTACACATAACGTTTCACGCCGACATCAAGCCAGAATTATAATTTGTGATACAGATTAAAGCAACGAGAAAAATTACTCAATCTGTCCCTACACCCCTTCCATTTTTGTTTCTACCCACGCAAATCTTATAAACCTCGTTCTCGTAGTCCGCTGTAAGTTTTGAGACTGCTTTGGTCGTGGTAGGATGTGTTGTTTGGTTACATAAGGAAGAAGCCGCAAATTATACTTAAATCAATTTGTGAGGTATTACAGTATTATATTAGTGGTGTATTGAAATGTTTGTGTTTCAAGGTTTCAATAACAAGATTGCTTGCTTATTTGTCGAATATCAACGGTGGTTCTGACAGACTAAAATTAAAAATGGCGAGGTAAGAAATTGGTATGAACATCAAGTAGCAGTAGTTGAAGATCTTCCCGGTGTAAGGGTGTTAAATTAAATTATTGAAATATGTGACTTAGCTGGAGAAAGTAATTTTGGATCATTTATTCATAACAATAAATGATTACATCCAATACCTGAATAAACTTGAATCCTTGATCAGTCAAATGATTCTGCTAGTCAATATATGCCTAACGAATTATTACGCTGATATTAATTACGTTTCCCCTTAAACATGCGTTACAGATTTGTTGGTTACACCCTTATTCCAGGAAGTCTTCAAATATGGAATAGTATGCCATAGTTATATAGGCCTCTCTAAAGTATAACAATTTATCCTGTTTAGAGATGAGTATTGAAGTTCATAAAAGGAATGTAACTTAAAATAGGAGCCACCCGTGGGATATTGACGACATCAATCTTGTCATCAGTGCTGCAGGGGAAAAAAGAATAAGCATTGTGAAGGCTGTTAAATATTTGAAATTGCCTCCTGCAATATAATTTCGTCATTATTATTAAAATCGCGAGATAGTGGGGAAACACCTTGGGAAGAATACTGTTTCTATCGAACTTAAGAACCAGACTGTTGAATTGTATTGTGTTGATTTACATTCCACGGTATTCGTACATCGTTTACACATAGATTGTGAAACATGTAAAAATGTTAATATTAGCCGTACAACAAAGTCTTAATTCATAGTCACAGTCTAGTTGAAATATATATAGAAGGGTTCTACAATATAATAGTACAACACAAGGGGTCATAAATAGCTGCATACATAAATGTTTTGCCCATCGACAGGTCTTTCACTGCAAACACAGCATTATCCAATCTTTCCTAATTTCTGATTTTCTCTTAGTCTCCGCATATGTTCCACATATTTTAATGTCGTTTATAATGTGATACCTTCCTCTGCCCTGAACACACCTTCAGTTCACCATTCGTTCCAGTACATCCTTCTGTAGGCAATTTCTTTTCAGCTAGTGCTTTCTGATAAGTTTCAGATCATTCTCTCTTTAGCCACTCTTTCCAACACAATTTCATTTCGTCCACACTTGTGGAGTAACGGTTAGCGCTTCAGGGCAAGTTATATGGTTGAGATTTTTTTCCGGGGATTTCTCTCAACCCAATATGAGCAAATGCTGCGTAACATTCGGTGCTGGACCCGGACTTGTTTCACCGGCGTTATCACGTTCATCTCATTCAGACGGTAAATAAGATGTTGATAAAGCGTCGTAAAATAACCTACTAAAAATTTCATTTCGTATTTTGTGTGTCAACTTCACATTCTCCATCCCTCTCCATATCCACATTTGAAATGCTTCCATTCGTTTCTCTTCACTTGGTCATAATGTCCATTTTATTCACCATAACCATGCCACATTCCACACGAGAAACTTTACTGATCTCTTCCTTAGTTCTTTTTCCACAGAGGTCCCCAGAAAAAGCTCCTTTTTTATTAAAAGCTTCCTTTGTTATTGCTATTCTCCTTCTGACTTCCTAGCTGCAGCTCATGTTACTGCTTACGGCACATCTTAAATATATGAAGTTGTTCACTTCCTCTACTGCCTCATTTAGAATTCGTAAGTTTAGTTTCTTGATTTTTTTGCAACAACTCTCGTCTTCGTCTTGTTGGCATTTGTCTTCAGTCCATACTGCGCACATTTGTCATTTAGCTACAGTAGCTTATCCCTTAGACTTGCAGATCTTGGCGCCAATTGAGTTCTATTATCAATCAGTCAGTACATCTCACTTGATGATAGTCTTATGTGTGAGAGGAAGAACAACTGTTTGTGTACAGCCGAAGTTTGTTTTGTGAAATATGTAGGTGGTCCGCGATTTTTACAATGGAGAGGCATAGGAGCTGTACACATTACTCCATTATCTCGGATTATTTGTCTAATAATTAGTGCATTTTTGATACCACTTGTAAGTCCACTCCTGTCCTCGGACAGTTGACTAAAAAAAACAATATCTTTTTTTTGAGTTCCATAATGAAAAATTATTTAAGGAGAAAGAAGACATCACGATAGAAAGAAAAGTCTTTGCTAGCATAAAGGAGTTCAAAGAAATTAACAAATGCACAAATATTTATCGTACATAAACATCATTTTTTATAAAACCCTGACTTGTGCTGGTATCGATGGTGGTGATTAAGACCTATTGTAATCACTACGATTATGATGATGATGACATTAAGATGATGATGACGATGATGGTGGAAATGATGATGATGAAATTCTTGAAAAAGTGGAGAATTGAATATAGGTCATGTAATTACATTATAGACTTTGTTTACATATTGAAGGAAATGGAGATATTTGTATAATTCTGATGTCACATGTCTCTCTACCAAACAAAAGTTAAATTAATTCATGACCTTGTGGTATAATGTAACTGAAGGGAATACTCATATCTGTGTTAATGAAACATTACGATCTAATGAGGTTGAATGAAAAGAAGACAGTAACACCTTCTGGTTTACTTGTATAAGTGGAACAAATAATTATTGTTCTCAATAGAAGGCATACAATTCCAAAACTGTTATCAATATATTTATACTGCAAAGTAAAATAAACATATTCTTTAGAAACTGACTGCAATAAATGAGTATAATACGACATATGTCTTACAGCAGTTATGGAAAGTCAGGAAGCAATATAGCCTACACAATGGTCTATGTATGCTGAAGAGTTACTTACAGTTGTTAATTGTTCTGGAGACATGTAGTCATCGGGTGTGTCGTAATCTACTGTATACATTTCTTCCTCCTTATCGATAATGTAAGTCCATCTCTTTGTTGGCACCCATGAAAAGAAGAGAAAATAGTAATAATTATGACGAAAAGAATTACTGAACTAAAACAATATTCCATTCCTTTTTATTAGTTTTCCTTGTATACAGGTTGTTTCCGATCTCTGATAACGAATTTGATTGGTATCATATGCGTCAGGAGTCACACGACAGTTAAACTGTGGCGCGAGGTGACAAACCAGTAGTGAGTGATCTCATAGTCAGAGTGCACGGCGACTCACTGCAGAAATTCCCACGAAAATCGAGCCTTTTTGGGAGAAGTACATAGCAACTGTTTCCGATGCCAAGTACAGTTCATTGAAAATAAAAGAAGCCTGCAATAAACGAGGTTCCGTTATTTCCAAGCAAAGATCTTCTGTGTAGGCCAACTTAATAATATTGATAAAGCTCGAATGGAATAATTTTGTATATAATCTTGCGGGGTGCGGCTACTTATGACGGGGGTGTGGATTTGCTTGCTTTTTCCATTTTGGAATTAATCTCATCCGAGTTTTGCCAGTCTTATTAGGTACACACAAGATGTTTTTCTTGGAAATAACGAAACCACGTTTTTTGCAGGCTCCTATAATAACCAGCTGTAGCATCGTAATGCCAACGTCAATCGAAATTTACAAATTGATAGTCTTCTCTTTGCTGTTGATTTGGGCCTAATTGAATAAAATGAAGATGAGCTTTAATATTCATTGCGTAATGTAAGCATGATCAGCGCAGAGTAAGCGACATGTAGGCTAAATCAATGTTGAAAAACAGAAAACGAACAAAAGAAAACCAAAGTCGTGGAATTTCTTGGGAAATACTCGGTCGCAAGCAAAAAAATTGCTGAAAAAAAAAAAACAAATTAATGGAATGAGTAAATGAGTTTACCTGTCTTGGCTATAATTTGACATCCTTTTTGTGGAACAGATATATTTTTAAAAATTAATAAGTACAATAAAAAATTTAGAAAAGCAAACACTATAATGAAGCCTTCTCTAGTACAGCAACACACAAGAGTACATTTGTATAAACCCTTAGCTATAGCTGTGCTATGTTATGGAAGTGAAGCATGAGAAATAACTTAGTAGGCTACAGTTATCAATAGAATAACAATCTGTGAAATGAAAATATTGAGTTTATAGTCGCTTGAACCGCAAGACAAATGAAGATATCATGCCAGAACTGCAATTCCAAACAGTCTCACAGTTTATGGACAAGTAGCAGCTACAGTGGAAAAATCAGGTCCAACGAATCGTAATAGACTTGCAAAAGTCATGCTTCATTACCGTCCGCAAAGTAAGAGATATTTTGGGCAATCCAAAAAGATAGTGGACCGAGAGTAACTCACAGAGACCGTGACAGGTCATTGGCCTTATATGTTGTTGGATGATGATGATGATGATGATGATGATGATGATGGTGGTGGTGGACTTTACTTAAATTAATACACCTAAATCAATGATAAAAATATATAAATCTTAATGCCTAAAAAAACTTGGTAACTTGTGAAACTTAGACTCT
Source organism: Periplaneta americana (assembly GCF_040183065.1). NCBI lineage: Eukaryota > Metazoa > Arthropoda > Insecta > Blattodea > Blattidae > Periplaneta > Periplaneta americana. Next base: position 30,026,505 of record NC_091125.1, read on the forward strand.
CACTCTGAGAGAGGTACATAGGTTAAGGGTGTTTGAGAATAAGGTGGTTAGGAAAATATTTGTTGCTAAGCGGGATGAAGTTACTGGAGAATGGAGAAAGTTACACAACGCAGAACTGCACGCATTGTATTCTTCATCTGACATAATTAGGAACATTAAATCAGACGTTTGAGATGGGCAGGGCATGTAGCACGTATAGGCGAATCCAGAAGTGAAAATAGAGTGTTAGTTGGGAGACCGGAGGGAAAAATACCTTTAGGGAGGCCGAGACGTAGATGGGAGGATATTATTAAAACGGATTTGAGGGAGGTGGGATATGATGATAGAGACTGGATTAATCTTGCACAGATAGGGACCGATGGCGGGCTTATGTGAGGGCGACAAAGAACCTTCGGGTTCCTTAAAAGCCATTTGAAGGTAAGTAAGTAAGTAATGCCTAAAAAACAATAAATAATTTAATGACAAGTGCAAAATCCCCTTTCAAGCCAAATATATTAACTTGTCATAATGAAAACGTGGTATAGTACCACGAACTCCAAAAAGTATAAAAGAAATAAAAGAATGCCTAAAATATCATGAAAGACTGAACGAAAGAAAGAAAGGAAGAAAGAAAAAAGGAACAATAGAAGTGAAGAATGAATAAAAGAAAGAAATATTTATTAAAGAATTTTGCAAATGGAGCAATGGCTTATGAATATATATATATATATATATATATATATATATATATATATATATATATATATATAAAATCATGTTAGATACAGTAATCGACGATTCCCAGACAGAAGTGGTCACTCTCCTTGAAATACTTTTCGCTACTCCCATGAATAATACCGAGATTGAGAGGTGCTCGTGTGCGCTGAGAAGTGTGAAGACAATATGGCACAAGACCGTCTGGCTACTTTGGCAATATTAAGGGTAGAAAAAAATCGAGATTCACAATTTCAGTGATAGACTGATCAATAAATTTTCCAGTCGCAAACAATAGACAAGAAATTCGTGTGCAAATAAAATTGTGAAGGAGAAAGTGACGTATCTCTGGTTTTATTATGGACACAACGCATATTTTGATTGGTATGTTCTATTTAAATTAGCCTATAATGCGTATAGTTTTACGTAACTTAAACATGAATATCTTCGAATGCAGCAGCACCAAAGAGAATTGGACTAATGATTGGTTATGGATTCAGCTTCAATATAAATATATATATATATATATATATATATATATATATATAGGCCTATTAATTGATTTTATGTGTAAAAGTATAAGAAAAACAATTTATAAATTCATAATGCTTCGAAATTTTATCACTAGGAAGGCATTGAGGTTAATATTGTTAGCTTCAGTACAATTATTAATAAAATATGGTATAATAATTTGAAGTGGAGTAACATCATCTGTACTTAATACATGAGTTTTATTACATAGAAAATTAATAAAGATTTGTTTAACCAAAAATGTGGATTACCTAAGAAATTTAATTTTTTACAGATTTTAAACTATTAACTATTGAAGAAATTTATAAATATGGTTTACCATCTTACTACCACAGAAATCAAATAAAACATAAATCTAACCGACATGAATATCGTGCTCGAAGACAAAAGTTTACTTTCCCATTAATTGAGCCTAATGTCATACAAGTGCAGCTCTTAAATATTGTGCAAGTTACGGCCCAAGACTTTATAATAAAACTACAATCCATTGTAACATTTTGAAATTTTAAAAAAAATTGAAGCTTTTAATAAGAAATGTATAACATTATTCATGAGATATAATATTAACAAATGCATATTTTTTTCTTTTATTTCTGTAGATTATATTCATGTTTTTTATTGTTTTTGACTTCTGTTTGATTGTCAATTTATATTAAATGTGTTTTGTCTCTCTTTTTCTCTTTCTTCTTTTTTGCCCCTGTGTGTTATCTATTGGTTTGAATTAATTTACTTACTTTATTTAGTAAACTGTCCTTGTAAATATTATGTTATCTTATTGGCTAGGACCACAGGTTACACGAGCCTGCCTCTTACGGTAGTAGCTAGAAATATTTTTGTTTCATAATTTCAATTTGTACTGACGAGCTAGGTATCTAGTTAAATAAATTAAATATAAATTTCACTGGGATAAGTGATGTAGATAATAAATTCTAGAGCAGCCCAATCAAACTAAAACCACACGGCACAATATTCACTAGGCCACAGTGACAAAACACCATTATTATTTCTTGAAGGATTTTGGAGAACTTCGTAAGTACATACTGTAAATATTTTAAAAATAATTTCTCATAATTTTTGCCTCCTATCTATCATGATGCTGTATCTACTATTCGATTTTGTAGCGCCGATAGAATTTTGGATAGTAAGATGTGACCTCACATTTGGGGAAAGTCTGAGGGAAAACCCAAACCAGGTATCAGATATACGATAATAAGAAATCCATGCACTCACCTTAAGATCCTTCGTTTTCTTTTTTCGGCGGCGAAACATATCACGCAGGTTTTGGAATGGTTTCTGCTTCCCTTTGTCCTGTAACAGACGCACATACACAAAATATTACACATAACGTTTCACGCCGACATCAAGCCACAATTATCATTTGTGACACAGATTAAAGCAACGAGAAAAATTACTCATTCTGTTCCTTCATCCCTTCCATTTCTGTCTCTACCCACGCAAATCCTATAATCCTCCTTCTCGTAGTCCGCTGTAAGTTTTGAGACTGCTTTGGTCGTGGTAGGATGTGTTCTTTGGTTACATAAAGAAGAAGCCGGAAATTATACTCAAATCAATTTGTGAGGTATTACAGTATTATATTAGTGGTGTATTGAAATGTTTGTGTTTGAAGGTTTCAATAACAAGATTGCTTGTTTATTTGTCGAATATCAACGGTGGTTCTGACAGACTAAAATTAAAAATGGCGAGGTAACAAATAGGTATGAACATCAAGTATCAGTAGCTGAAGACCTTCCCGGTGAAAGGGTGTTAAATTAAATTATTGAAATATGTGGTTTAGCTGGAGAAAGTAATTTTGGATCATTTATTCTTAATAATAAATGATTGCATCCAGTATCTGAATAAACTTGAATCCTTGATCAGTCAAATGATTCTGCTAGTTAATATATGCCAAACGCAATATACCGCTGATATTAATTACATATCCCCTTAAACATACCTTACAGATTTGTTGTTTACATCCTTATTCCAGGAAGGACTTCAAATATGGAATAGTATGCCATAATTATATAGGCCTATCTAAAGGATAATAATTTATCCTTTTTAGATGTGAGTATTGAAGGTCATAAATGGAAAGAAACTCAAAATGAGAGCCACCCGTGGGATATTGACGACATCAATCTTGTCATCAGTGCTGCTGGGGAAAAAAGAATAAGCGTTCTGAAGTCTGTTAAATATTTGAAATTGCCTCCTGCAATATAGTTTCGTCTATATTATCAAAATCGCGAGGTAGTGGGGAAACACCTTGGGAAGAATACTGTTCCTATCGAACTTCAGAACCAGACTATTGAAATGTATTGTGTTGATTTACATTCCATGGTATTCGTACATCGTTTACACATAGAATGTGAAACATATAAAAATATTAATAGTAGCCGTACAACAAAGTCTTAATTCATAGTCACAGTCTAGTTGAAATATATACAGAAGGGTTCTACAATATAATAGTACAACACAAGGGGTTATTACAGATAGCTACATACATAAGTGTTATGCCCAACGACAGGTCTTTCACTGCAAACCCAGCATTCTCCAATCATACCTATTTTCTGCTTTTCTCTTAGTCTCCGCATATGTTCCACATATTTTAATGTCGTTTATCATCTGACATCTTCCTCTGCCCTGAACACTTCTTCCCTTCACCATTCCTTCCAGTACATCCTTCTGTAGGCAATTTCTTCTCAGCTAGTGCTTTCTGATAAGTTTCAGATCATTCTCTCTTTAGCCACACTTTCCAACACAATTTCATTTCGTCCACACTTGTGGAGTAACGGTTAGCGCGTCTGGCCCCGAAACCAGGTGGCCAGGGTTCGATTCCCTTTCGGGGCAAGTTATCTGGTTGAGATTTCTTCCGGGGATTTCTCTCAACCCAATATGAGCAAATGCTGGGTAACATTCGGTGCTGAACCCCGTACTTGTTTCACCGGCGTTATCAAGTTCATCTCATTCAGACGCTAAATAAGATGTTGATAAAGCGTCGTAAAATAACCTACTAAAAATTTCATTTCTTATTTTGTCTGTCAACTTCACATGCTCCATCCCTCTCCATATCCACATTTCAAATGCTTCCATTCGTTTCTCTTCACTTGGTCATAATGTCCATTTTATACACCATAACCATGCCACATTGCACACGAAACACTTGAGTGATCTCTTCCTTAGTTCTTTTTCCACAGAGGTCCGCAGAAATAGCTCCTTTTTTATTAAAAGCTTCCTTTGTTATTGCTATCCTCCTTTTGACTTCCTAGATGCAGCTCATGTTCCTTTTTACGGTACATCCCAAATATTTGAAGTTGTTCACTTCCTCTACTGCCTCATTTAGAATTCGTAAGTTTAGTTTCTTGATTATTTTTTGCAACAACTCTCGTCTTCGTCTTGTTTGCATTTGTCTTCATTCCATACTGCTCACATCTGTCGTTTAGCTCCAGTAGCTTATCCCTTATACTTGCAGATCTTGCCGCCAATTGAGTTCTATTATCAATCAGTCAGTACATCTCACTTGATGATAGTCTTATGTGTGAGAGGAAGAACAACTGTTTGTGTACAGCCGAAGTTTGATTTGTGTAAAATGTAGGTGGTCCGCGATTTTTACAATGGAGAGGCATAGGACCTGGCCACATTACTCGATTTCCTCCTGGCTTATTTGTCTAATAATTAGTGCATTTATGATACCACTTGTAAGTCCACTCCTGTCTTCGGACAGTTGACTAAAAACAACAATATCTTTTTTTGAATTCCATAATGAAAAATTATTTAAGCAGAAAGAAGACATCACGATAGAAAGAAAAGCCTTTGCTAGCATCAAGGGTGTTCAAAAAAATTAACAAACGCACAAATATTTATCGTACATAACATCATTTTTTTATAAAACCCTGACTTGTGCTGATATCGATGGTGGTGATTAAGACCTATTGTAATCACTACGATTATGATGATGATGATGATGATGATGATAATGACATTAAGATGATGATGATGACGATGATGGTGGAAATGATGATGATGATGAAATTCTTGAAAAAGTGTAGATTTGAATATAGGTAACGAAATTACATTATAGATTTTGTTTACATATTGAAGGAAATGGAGATATTTCTATAATTCTGATGTCACATGTCTCTCCATCAAACAAAAGTTAAATTAATTCACGATCAATTGGCATAATGTAACTGGAGGAATACTCATATCTGTGTCAATGAATGATTATGATCTAAGGAGCTTGAATGAAAAAAAGTCAGTAACACTTACTTGTCTACTTGTGTAAGTAGAACAAATAAATCTTCTTAATAGAAGGCATGCAATTGCAAAACTGTTATCTATATATTTATACTATAAAGCAAAATAAACATATTCTTTAGAAACTGACTGCAGTAAATGCGTATCATACGAAATGCTTTTCTTACAACAGTTATGGAAAGTCAGGAAGTAATATAGCCTACACAATAGTCTATGTATGCCGAAAAGTTACTTACAGTTGTTAATTGATCTGGAGACATGTAGACAACTGGTGTGTCTAAATCTACTGTACACATTTCTTCCTCCGGATCAATAATGTAAGTCCATCTCTTTGTTGGCACCCATGAAAAGAAGAGAAAATAGTAATAATTATGACGAAAAGAATTACTGAACTAAAACAATATTCCATTCCTTTTTATTAGTTTTCCTTGTATACAGGGTTGTTTCCGATCTCTGATAACGAATTTGATTGGTATCATATGCGTCAGGAGTCACACGACAGTTAAAATGTGGCACGAGGTGACAAACCAGTAGTGAGTGATCTCATAGTCAGAGTGCACGGCGACTCACTGCAAAAATTCCCACGAAAATCGAGCCTTTTTGGGAGGAGTACATAGCAACTGTTTCCGATGCCAAGTACAGTTCATTGAAAATAAAAGAAGCCTGCAATAAACGAGGTTCCGTTATTTCTAAGCAAAGATATTCTGTGTAGGGCAACTTAATAATATTGATAAAGCTCGAATGGAATTAATTTGTATATAATCTTGCGGGGTGCGGCTACTTTTGACGGGGTGTGGATTTGCTTGCTTTTTCCATTTTGGAATTAATCCCATCCGAGTTTTGCCAGTCTTATTAGGTACACAAAAGGTGCTTTTCTTGGAAATACGAAACCACGTTTTTTGCAGGGTCCTATAATAAACAGCTGTAGCATCGTAATGCCAACGTCAATCGAAATTTACAAATTGATAGTCTTCTCTTTGCTGTTGATTTGGACCTAATTGCATAAAATGAAGATGAGCTTTAATATTCATTGCGTAATGTAAGCATGATCAGCGCAGAGTAAGCGACATGTAGGCTAAATCAATGTTGAAAAACAGAAATCGAAAAAAAGAAAACCAAAGTCGTGGAATTTCTTGGGAAATACTCGGTCGCAAGCAACAAAAATTGCTGAAAAAAAAAAACAAATGAATGGAAAGAGTAAATGAGTTTACCTGTCTTGGCTATAATTTGACATCCTTTTTGTGGAACAGATATATTTTTAAAAATTGATAAGTGTAATTAAAAAAATTAGAATAGCAAACACTATAATGAAGCCTTCTCTAGTACAGCAACACACAAGCGTACATTTGTATAAACCCTTAGCTATAGCCGTGCTATGTTATGGAAGTGAAGCATGAGAAATAAGTTAGTAGGCTACAGTTATCAGTAGATTAACAATCTGTGAAATGAAAATATTGAGGTTATAGTCGCTTGAACCGCAACACAAATGAAGATATCATGCCAGAATTGCAATTCCAAACAGTCTCACAGTTTATAAACAAGTAGCAGCTACAGTGGAAAAATCAGGTCCAACGAATCGTAATAGACTTCCAAAAGTAATGTTTCATTACCGTCCGCAAAGTAAGAGATATTTTGGGCCGTCCAAAAAGATAGTGGACCGAGAGTAACTCACAGAGACCGTGACAGTTCATTGGCCTTATATGTTGTTGGATGATGATGATGATGATGATGATGATGATGGTGGTGGTGGTGGAATTTACTTAAATTAATACACCTAATCAATGATAAAATAATATAAATATTAATGCCTAAAAAAACTTGGAAACTTGTGAAACATGGATTCTCACTCTGAGAGAGGAACATAGGTTAAGGGTGTATGAGAATAATGTGCTTAGGAAAATATTTGTGGCTAAGCGGGATGAAGTTACTGGAGAATGGAGAAAGTTACACAACGCATTGTATTCTTCATCTCACATAATTAGGAACATTAAATCCAGACGTTTGAGATGGGCAGAGCATGTAGCACGTATGGGCGAATCCAGAAGTGGAAATAGAGTGTTAGTTGGGAGACCGGAGGGAAAAAGACCTTTAGGGAGGCCGAGATGGTGATGGGAGGATAATATTAAAATGGATTTGAGGGAGGTGGGATATGATGATAGAGACTGGATTAATCTTGCACAGGATAGGGACCTATGGCGGGCTTATGTGAGGGCGACAATGAACCTTCGGGTTCCGTAAAAGCCATTTATAAGTAAGTAAGTAATGCCTAAAAAAACAATAAATAATTTAATGACAAGTGCAAAATCCCCTTTGAAGCCAAATATATTAACTTGTCATAATGAAAACCTGGTATAGTACTACGAACTCCAAAAAGTATAAAAGAATGCCTAAAATATTATGAAAGACTGAACGAAAGAAAGAAAGGAAGAAAGAAAAAAGGAGCAATAGAAGTGAAGAATGAATAAAAGAAAGATATATTTATTAAAGAATGTTGCAAATGGAGCAATGGCTTATGAAAATATATATGTAAAATTCAAGTTGGATACAGTAATGGACGATTCCCATACAGAACTGGTCACTCTCCTTGAAATACTTTTCGCTACTCCCATGAATACTACCGAGATTGAGAGGTGCTCGTGTGCGCTGAGAAGCGTGAAGACAATAGGCCTATGGCACAAAACCGTCTAGCTACTTTGGCAATATTAAGGGTAGAAAAAAATCGAGATTCACAATTTCAGTGATAGACTGATCAATAAATTTTCCAGTCGCAAACAATGAAGCCAGAAATTCGTGTGCAATAAAATTGTGAATGAGAAAGTGACGTATCTCTGGTTTTATTATGGACATAACGCATATTTTTATTGGTATGTTCTATTTAAATTAGCCTATAATGCGTATAGTTTTACGTAACTTAAACATGAATATCTTCGAAAGCAGCAGCACCAAAGAGGATTGGACTAATGATTGGTTATGGATTCAGCTTCAATATAAATATACATATATAGGCCTATTAATGGATTTTATGTGTAAAAGTTTAAGAAAGACAATTTATAAATTCATAATGCTTCGAAATTGTATCACTAGGAAGGCATTGAGAGTAATATTTTTAGCTTCATTACAATTATTAATAAAATATGGTATAATAATTTGGAGTGGAGTAACATCATCTGTACTTAATACATTAATTTCGTTACATAGAAGATTAATAAAGATTTGTTTAACCAAAAATATAGATTACCTAACAAATTTAATTTATACAGATTTTAAAGTATTAACTATTGAAGAAATTTATAAATATGGTTTACCAACTTACTACCACAGAAATCAAATAAAACATAAATCTAACAGACATGAATATCGTGCTCGAAGACAAAAGTTTACTTTCCCATTAATTGAGCCAAAATGCCATACAAGTGCAGCTATGAAACATTGTGCCAGTTACGGCCCAAGACTTTATAATAAAAATACAATCCATTTTAACATTTTGAATATTTTTTTTTTAATTGAAGCTTTTAATAAGAAATGTATAACATTATTCTTGAGATATATTATTAACAAATGTATATTTTTTTCCTTTTATTTCTATCGAATATTCATATTTTTTTATTGTTTTTGACTTCTGTTTGATTGTCAATTTATATTAAATGTGTTTTGTCTTTCTTTTTCTCTTTCTTCTTTTTTGCCCTTGTGTGTTATCTATTGGTTTGAATTAATTTACTTACTGTATTTAGTAAACTGTCCTCGTAAAAATTATGTTATCTTATTGGCTAGGGCCACAGGGTACACGAGCCTGGCTCATACGGCAGTAGCTAGAAACATTTTTGTTTTATAATTTTAATTTGTAATCACTAGCTAGGTATCTTGTTAAATAAATTAAATATAAATTTCACTGGGATAAGTAATGTAGATAATAAATTCTAGAGCAGCCCAATCAAACAAAAATTACACGAGCCACCATTCACTAGGCCACTGTGACAAAACACAATTGTTTTTTTTTTTTTTTTTAAGGATTTTGGAGAACTTCGGAAGCACATACAGTAAATATTTTAAAAATAATTTCTCGTAATTTTTGCCTTCTATCTATCATGATGCTGTATCTAATATTCGATTTTGTACCGCCGATAGAATTTTGGATGGTAAGATGTGATCTCACATTTGGGGAAAGTCTGAGGGAAAACCCTAACCGGGTATCAGATATGCGGTAATTAGAAATCCATGCACTCACCTTAAGATCCTTCCTTTTATTTTTTCGGCGGCGAAACTTATCACGCAGGTTTTGGAATGCTTTCTGGTTCCCTTCCTCCTGAAACAAACGCACATACACAAAAAATTACACATAACTTTTCTCGTCGTCTACAAGACACAATTATCATTTGTGATACGGATTAAAGCAACGAGAAAAATTACTCAAACTGTCCCTACACCCCTTCCATTTCTGTTTCTACCCACGCAAATATTATAAACCTTGTTCTCGTTGTCCGCTGTAAGTTTTAGGACTGCTTTGGTCGTGGTAGGATGTATTGTTTGGTTACATAAAGAAGAAGCCGGAAATTATACTTAAATCCATTTGTGAGGTATTACAGTATTATATTAGTGGTGTATTGAAATGTTTGTGTTTCAAGGTTTCAATACCAAGATTGCTTGTTTATTTGTCGAATATCAACGGTGGTTCTGACAGACTAAAATTAAAAATGGCGAGGTAACAAATAGGTATGAACATCAAGTAGCAGTAGTTGAAGACCTTCCCGGTGTAAGGGTGTTACATTAAATTTTTGAAATATGTGACTTAGCTTAGAAAGTAATTTTGGATCATTTATTCATAACAATAAATGATTACATCCAGTATCTGAATAAACTTGAATCCTTGATCAGTCAAATGATTCTGCTAGTCAATATATGCCTAACGAATTATACCGCTGATATTAATTACATTTCCCCTTAAACATGCCTTACAGATTTGTTGGTTACACCCTTATTCCGTGAAGGTCTTCAAATATGGAATAGTATGCCATAGTTAAATAGGCCTACCTAAAGTATAATCATTTATCCCGTTTAGAAATGTGTATTGAAGTTCATAAAAGGAAGGAAACTCGAAATGAGAGCCACCCGTGGGATATTGACGACATCAATCTAGTCATCAGTACTGCAGGGGAAAAAAGAATAAGCGTTCAGAAGGCTGTTAAATATTTGAAATTGCCTCCTGCAACATAAATTCGTCTATATTATCAAACTTGCGAGGTAGTGGGGAAACACTTTGGGAAGAAAACTGTTTCTATCGAACTTCAGAACCAGACTATTGAAATGTATTGTGTTGGTTTACATTCCATGGTATTCGTAGGCCTACATCGTTTACTCCTAGAATCTGAAACATGTAATAATGTTAATAGTAACCCTAAAACAAAGTCTTAATTCATAGTCACAGTCTAGTTGAAATATATACAGAAGGGCTCTACAATATAATAGTACAAAACAAGGGGTTATTATAGATAGCTACATACATAAGTGTTTTGCCCAACGACAGGTCTTTCACTGCAAACCCAGCATTCTCCAATCATACCTATTTCTGCTTTTCTCTTAGTCTCCGCATATGTTCCACATATTTTAATGTCGTTTATCATCTGATATCTTCCTCTGCCCTGAACACTTCTTCCCTTCATCATTCCTTCCAGTACATCCTTCCGTAGGCAATTTCTTCTCAGCTAGTGCTTTCTGATAAGTTTCAGATCATTCTCTCTTTAGCCACTCTTTCCAACACAATTTCATTTCGTCCACACTTGTGGAGTAACGGTTAGCGCGTCTGGCCGCGAAACCAGGTGGCCAGGGTTCTATTCCCTTTCGGAGCAAGTTATCTGGTTGAGATTTTTTCCGGGGATTTCTCTCAACCCAATATGAGCAAATGATGCGTAACATTCGGTGTTGGACCCCGGACTTGTTTCACCGGCGTTATAACGTTCATCTCATTCAGACGCTAAAGAAGATGTTGATAAAGCGTCGTAAAATAACCTACTAAAAAAATTTCATTTCGTATTTTGTGTGTCAACTTCACATTCTCCATCCCTCTCCATATCCACATTTCAAATGCTTCCATTCGTTTCTCTTCAATTGGCCATAATGTCCATTTTATACACCATAACCATGCCACATTCCACACGAAACACTTCACTGATCTCTTCGTTAGTTCTTGTTCCACAGAGGTCCGCAGAAAAAGCTCCTTTTTTATTAAAAGCTTCCTTTGTTATTGCTATCCTCCTTTTGACTTCCTAGCTGCAGCTCATGTTACTGCTTACAGTACATCCCAAATATATGGAGTTGTTCACTTCCTCTACTGCCTCATTTAGAATTCGTGAATTTAGTTTCTTGATTTTTTTTTGCATCAACAATCGTCTTCGTCATGTTTGCATTTGTCTTCATTCCATACTGCTCACATCTGTCATTTAGCTAAAGTAGCTTATCCCTTATACTTGCAGATCTTGCCGCCAATTGAGTTCTATTATCAATCAGTCAGTACATCTCACTTGATGATAGTCTTATGTGTGGAGGAAGAACAAATGTTTGTGTACAGCCGAAGTTTGATTTGTGTAATATGTAGGTGGTCCGCGATTTTTTAATGGAGAGGCATAGGAGCTAGCCACATTACTCCATTATCTCCTGGATTATTTGTCTAATAATTAGTGCATTTTTGATAATACTTACAAGGTCCACTCCTGTTGTCGGACAGTTGACTAAATATAACAATATCTTTTTTTTTAGTTCCATAATGAAAAATTATTTAAGGAGAAAGAAGACATCACGATAGAAAGAAAAGGCTTTGCTAGCATCAAGGGAATTCAAAGAAATTAGCAAATGCAAAAATATTTATCGTACATAAACATTATTTTTTATAAAACCCTGACTTGTGCTGATATCGATGGTGGTGATTAAGATCTATTGTAATGACTACGATAATGACGATGATGACATTAAGATGATGATGACGAAGATGGTGGAAATGATGATGATGATGAAATTCTTGAAAATGTGGAGAATTGAATATAGGTCACGAAATTACATTATAGACTTTGTTTACATATTGAAAGAAATGGAGATATTTCTATAATTCTGCTCTCACATGTCTTTCTACCAAAGAAAACTTAAATTAATTCATGATCATGTGGTATAATGTAACTGAAGGGAATACTCATATCTGTGATAATGAATCATTACGATCTAATGAGTTTCAATGAAAAGAAGACAGTAACACCTTCTTCTTTACTCGTATAAGTGGAACAAATAATTATTGTTCTCAATAGAAGGCATACAATTCCAAAACTGTTATCAATATATTTATACTACAAAGTAAAATAAACATATTCTTTAGAAACTGACTGCAATAAATGCATATCATACGACATGTCTGTTTTACAGCAATTATGGAAAGTCAGGAAGCAATATAGCCTACACAATGGTCTATGTATGCTGAAGAGTTACTTACAGTTAATAGTTCTGGAGACATGTAGACATCTGATGTGTCGTAATCTACACTATAAATTTCTTCCTCCGGATCATTAATGTGCGTCCATCCCTTTGTTGGCACCTATGAAAAGAAGATAAAATTGTAATATTTATGACGAAAAAATTACTGAACTAAATAATATTTCATTGCTTTTTATTAATTTTGTTCTTATACAGGGTTGTTTTCGATCTGTTATAACGAATTTGATTTTCATCATGTGCGTCACGAGTCACACGATAGGAGAACTGTGGCGCGAGGTGACAGACCAGTAGTGAGTGATCTCATAGTCAGAGTGCACGGCGACCCACAGCAGATATTTCCAACAAAATCGAGCCTTTATGGGAGGAGTACATAACTGTTTCCGATGCCAAGTACAGTTTAGTGGAAATAAAAGAAGCCTGCAATAAACGAGGTTTCGTTATTTCCAAGCAAACATCTTCTGTGTAGGCCAACTTAATAATATTGATAAAGCTCGAATGAAATTAATTTGTATCATCTCGTCGGCTGCGGCGACTTGTGACGGGGGGGGGGTGGATTTGCTAGCTTTTTCCACACTGGAATTAATCCCATCCGAGTTTTGGTAGTCTTATTAGGTACACACAAGATGTCTTTCTTGGAAGTAACGAAACCACATTTTATGCAAGCTCCTATGATTTTCACGTAACTATAATTGGCATCGGAAATAGTCGTTATGTACCTCTCCAAAAAGGGTCGAATTTTTTGGGCATTGCTACTGTGATACACCGTGCACTCTGATTATGAAATCTCTCACTACTGGCCTGACAACGTGGGCGCAATTCAGCTGTCGGTGTGATTCCTTACGCACATGACATCATTCAAATTCGTTATCAGAGCTCGGAAACAAACCTGCATATTATGCCTTTGGGGGTCGGTTGGCATAATTGAGTATTGTTTCATTCAGTAGATGTTCAATTGCTCAAAGTGGCATCCTGCTAATGATGTAGACCCTTCTTGTCCATAAATGACTGGAAGAATATTAATAATTTCGAATCTTGCAACAAACAAGAACTTACACAGATGTGGTGTGGGGGGTGAAGACCTTTTGTGCATTTCTGACAGCCAGTGTAGATACGTACATTCAGGTGGTGAACAATTAGTTTACTGGTGAAGCGAAGAATGTTTCTTAGCATATTACCTCATATTATTACCATACCGTATTGAACTGTGGAAGTTAACGTCTTTTAGTAGGAGCCAATTGATAAAGTTAACCTCTACTCTTCTGCTCACCATTTAAAAATCACTTCAGCAAACATATTTTCCTTTTTCCAAATGATTCTGCCCAACATATTTTGTTGCATAGTATGCAGTATATTAATACAATGATTACACGCCTATTTTTATTTTAATAAAAAACATATTCTTGTATGTACCGGTACATGATTCATATCAACTTACGGCTGTCAAATTTACCAAAATATAAATACATATACTCAAATGGTCACATTTTGTACCTAGGTGATAAAACTGGGGGACTGGAGAGAAAGGGACGAATTTACCAACAACAGTATTTCTGGAAATTTTAGAAACTAAATAAATCATGCAATTGACCTAACTTTATCTTACGCCACAGAGAAAGAGTTTCATTTCTGCTATCTCGCCCTACTTGAAACTTTAATGGACAACTAATTATATTTCAATAATTCCTAGAGAATATATGTATATATAAGTATATATATATATTCATATGTATTTCTTTTCAGGTGTAACTGTCGCGCAGATAATTTCGTTTGACTGTATTGTAAAAATGTTTACTGTCCGGACTGTACCCTACCTAGATATAATTGCTTGCAGCAACTGTATACGTAAAATAAATAGGTAAATAAATATATATATACATAAATTAACAAATAAAATTAATAGTAATTACACTTGACTTACCTTTTTCCTCTTCTTAGGCGAAGAATCTAGAGCAGCGGCTTTCTGAAATGTTAAAGGAAAGGAAATTACTATATTTCAGTAATTTTTAGAGAATCATGTAAGTTCCTTAAGGAACAGAGGCATATATAAGTGGATTCCTATGTTTCAGTCCAGCTATAACTGTCTTGTAGATACTTGCGTTCATCTATAACTGTCAAGAAGTGTACGGTTGATGCTGTGTGCTTCAAAGACAAAATTTCTTGTAGCATGTATGCAGCAAAGTGAGGTAAGACTTGCTCTTGAATGAGGCACCCACTGCAGCCCGTGGAGTTTGCTACTGGGACCGAATTTAACGCTCGAACTTGAGACAAAGCGTTCATAATGATTTGAGAGAAAATAAATGTGCAGAAATTATTAAATAATCAATCAAATATAGCCTTCACGTTTTGTGTATTGCTGTGCACAGCAGCTAAATCTATTTATTTCTGTACAAAAGGAAGCACCACAGAATTCGAAAGGTTTTATGCATTCAGTCTCGATCTTGCCGTCATGTTTGCATACATTAAACAATTTTGAAATGACGAAAATCATTCCACTTTGCAAGCAGCTACAGGGATTCCCCGTATGTTTGACGACAAGGACTTTTATATAATTTTTTCACCAGAATATGCCTCATGTGAATGCTCTATATAACAGCTATAGCATCGTAGTGCCAACGTCAATCGAAATTTACAAACTGATAGTCTACTCTTTGGTGTTGATTTGGACCTAATTGCATAAAATGAAGATGAGCTTTAATATTCGTTGCATAATATAATCATGATCAGCGCAAAGTAAGCGACATGTAAATCAATGTTGAAAAACAGAAAACGAACAAAACAAAACCCAAGCCGTGCAATTTGTTGGGAAATTCTCGGTCGCAAGCAACAAAAAATGCTGAAAAAAAAAACAAATTAATATAAAGAGTAAATGAGTTTACCTGCCTTGGCCATAATGTAACATCCTTTTTCAGGAACAGATATAGGTTTTAAAATTAATAAGTGCAATAAAACTATTAGAATAGCAAACACAATAATGAAGCCTTCTATACTACAGCAACACACAAGAGTACATTTATATAAACCCTTAGCTATAGCTGTGCTATGTTATGGAAGTGAAGCATGAGAAATAAGTTAGTAGGCTACAGTTATCAGTGGAATAACAATCTGTGAAATGAAAATATTGAGGTTATAGTCGCTTGAACCGCAAGACAAATGAAGTTATCATGCCAGAACTCCAATTCCAAACAGTCTCAAAGTTTATAAACAAGTAGCAGCTACAGTGGAAAAATCAGGTCCAACGAATCGTAATAGACTTCCAAAATTCATGCTTCATTACCGGCCGCAAAGTAAGAGATATTTTGGGCCGTCCAAAAAGTTAGTGGACCGAGAGTAACTCACAGAGACCGTGACAGGTCATTGGCCTTATATGTTGATGGATAATGATGATGATGATGATGATGATGATGATGATGTTGATGGTTGTGGTGGTGATGGTGGACCTTACTTAAATTAATACACCTAAATCAATGATAAAAATATATGAATTTTAATGCCTAAAAAACTTGGAAACTTGTGAACCTTGGACTCTCACTCTGAGAGAGGAGAATAGGTTAAGGATGTTTGGGAATAAGGTGCTTAGGAAAATATTTGGGGTTAAGCGGGATAAAGTTACAGGAGATTAGAGAAAGTTACACAACGCAGAACTGCACGCATTGTATTCTTCACCTGACATAATTAGGAACATTAAATCCAGACGTTTGAGATGGGCAAGGCATGTAGCACGTATGGGCGAAATCAGAAATGGATATAGAGTGTTAGTTGGGAGACCGGAGGGAAAAAGACCTTTAGGGAGGCCGCGACGTAGATGGGAGGATAATATTAAAATGGATTTGAGGGAGGTGGGATATGATGATATAGACTGGATTAATCTTGCACAGGATAGGGACCGATGGCGGGCTTATATGAGGGCGGCCATGAACCTTCGAGTTCCTTAAAAGCCATTTGTAAGTAAGTAAGCAAGGAATGCCTAAAAAACAATAAATTATTTATTGACAAGTGCAAAATCCGCTTTCAAGCCAAATATATTAACTTATCATAATGAAAACGTGGTATAGTACCACGAACTCCAAAAAGTATAAAAGAAATAAAAGAAGGCCTAAAACATTATGAAAGACTGAACGAAAGAAAGAAAGGAAGGAAGGAAGAAAGAAGTAACAATAGAAGTGAAGAATGAATAAGAGAAATAAATATGTATTAAAGAAGGTTGCAAATGGAGCAAGGAAGATGCCAACTAACAAAAAAAAGAGATAGGAAGGAACTTCCCTCTGTTACTCATGAACACGAAACAAATTTTTTCCTCGGGGGGGGGGGGAAAGGGCTACAAATTTCTTGTCTTTTAAAATGTTGTATGATTGCATTTATTAAGAGGTAAAAGAGGGATTTGCTTTTAGCAAAGATCTGTCGTCAAAATTGTTAAATTTTTTTCCCTTTTCAAAGCCAACATAAAAAGATTGAGATACATACCGGTACAATTTTCTTCACCCGAATTTTATTAAAGTATGTTCAGATTATCCTTTCTTGTGCAAACACCGTCTAAAATTTGAACTACGGCATCTATCTCGTAAGAGAAGCAAGTTATTCGCAATATCTCAGGGCTTATGAAAATATATAAAATCATTTCGGATACGGTAATCGGCGAATCCCATACAGAAGTGGTCACTCTCCTTGAAATACTTTTCGCTTCTCCCATGAATACTCCCGAGATTGAGAGGTGCTCGTGTGCGCTGAGAAGTGTGAAGACAATATGGCACAAGACCGACTGGCTACTTTGGCAATATTAAGGGTAGAAAAAAATCGTGATTCACAATTTCAGTCATAGACTGATCAATAAATTTTCCAGTCGCAAAGAATGGAGCCAGAAATTTGTGTGCAAATAAAATTGTGCATGAGAAAGTGACGTATCTCTGGTTTTATTATGGACACAACGCATATTTTGATTGGTATGTTCTATTTAAATTAGCCTATAATGCGTATAGTTTTTCGTAACTTAAACATGAATATCTTCGAAAGCAGCAGCACTAAAGAGGATTGGACTAACGATTGGTTATGGATTCAGCTTCAATATAAATATAAATATATAGGCCTATTAATAGATTTTATGTGTACAAGTATAAGAAAGACAATTTATAAAATCATAATGCTTCGAAATTTTATCACTAGGATGGCATTGAGGTTAATATTTTTAGCTTTAGTACAATTATTAGTACAGTATGGTATAATAAATTGGAGTGGAGTAACATCATCTGTACTTAATCCATAAATTTTATTACATAGGAAATTAATAAAGATTTGTTTATCCAAAAATATGGATTACCTAACAAATTTAATTTATACAGATTTTTAAGTATTAACTATTGAAGAGATATTTATAAATATGGTTTTCCAACTTACTACCACAGAAATCAAATAAAACATAAATCTAATCGACATGAATATCTTGCTCGAAGACAAAAGTTTTCTTTCCCAGTAATTGAGCCTAAATGTCATACAAGTGCAGCTCTTAAACATTGTGCAAGTTTCGGCCCAAGACTTTATAATAAAATTACAAACCATTTTAAAATTTGAAATATTTTAAAATTGAAGCTTTTAAAAAGAAATTTATAACATTATTCATGAGATACAATATTAACAAATGTATATTTTTTCCTTTTATTTCTGTCGACTATATTCATATTTTTTTATTGTTTTTGACTTCTGTTTGATTGTCAATTTGTATAAAATGTGTTTTGTCTCTCTTTTTCTCTTTCTACTTTTTTGCCCTTGTTTGTTATCTATTGGTTTGAATTAATTTACTTAGTGTATTTAGTAAACTGTCCTTGTAAGCATTATGTTATCTTATTGGCTAGGACCACAGAACACGAGCCTGCTTCTTACGGTAGTAGCTAGAAACATTTTTGTTTTATATTTCAATTTGTAATCACTAGCTAGGTATCTAGTTAAATAAATTAAATATAAATTTCACTGGTATAAGTAATGTAGATAATAAATTCTAGAGCAGCCAAATCAAACTAAAATCACACGAGCCAACATTGACTAAGCCACTGTGACAAATCACCATTATGATTTTTTTAAGGATTTGGGAGAACTTCGCAAGTACATACTGTAAATATTTTTAAGATAAATTCTCATAATTTTTGCCTCTTATCTATCATGATGCTGTATCTACTATTCGATTTTGTAGCGCCGATAGAATTTTGGATAGTAAGATTTGACCTCACATTTGGGGAAAGTCTGAGGCAAAACCCAAACCAATTATCAGATATGCGATAATCAGAAATCCATGCACTCACCTTAAGATCCTTCCTTTTGTTTTTTCGGCGGCGAAACTTATCACGCAGGTTTTGGAAACCTTTCTGCTTCCCTTTGTCCTGAAACAAACGCACATACACAAAAAATTACACATAACTTTTCTCGCCGTCTACAAGACACAATTATCATTTGTGATACAGATTAAAGCAACGACAAAAATTACTCAATCTGTTCCTTCATCCCTTCCATTTCTGTTTCTACCCACGCAAGTCTTATGAACCTCGTTCTCGTAGCCCGCTGTAAGTTTTGAGACTGCTTTGGTCGTGGTAGGATGTATTGTTCGGTTACATAAAGAAGAAGCCGGAAATTATAAATAAATCCATTTGTGAGGTATTACAGTATTATATTAGTGGTGTATTGAAATGTTTGTGTTTCAAGGTTTCAGTAACAAGATAGCTTGTTTATTTGACGAATATCAACGGTGCTTCTGACAGACTAAAATTAAAAATGGCGAGGTAAGAAATAGGTATGAACATCAAGTAGCAGTAGTTGAAGATCTTCCCGGTGTAAGGGTGTTACATTAAAATATTGAAATATGTGACTTAGCTTTAGAAAGTAATTTTGGATCATTTATTCATAACAATAAATGATTGCATCCAGTATCTGAATAAACTCGAATCCTTGATCAGTCAAATGATTCTGCTAGTCAATGTATGCCTAACGAATTATACTGCTGATATTAATTACATTTCCCCTTAAACATGCCTTACAGATTTGTTGGTTACACCATTATTCCGGGAAGGTCTTCAAATATGGAATAGTATGCCATAGTTATATAGGCCTATCTAGAGTAGAATCATTTATCCTGTTTAGAGATGAGTATTGAAGTTGATAAAAGGAAAGAAACTTAGAATGAGAGCCACCCGTGGGATATTGTCGACATCAATCTAGTCATCAGTGCTGCTGGGGAAAAAAGAATAATCGTTCAGAAGGCTGTTAAATATTTGAAATTGCCTCCTGCAATATAATTTCGTCTATATTATCAAAATCGCGAGGTAGTGGGGAAACACCTTGGGAAGAATACTGATTCAATCGAACTTAAGAACCAGACTGTTGTATTGTATTGTGTTGGCTTACATTCCATGGCATTCGTACATCGTTTACACATAGAATGTGAAACATGTAAAAATGTTAATAGTAGCCCTACAACAAAGTCTTAATTCATAGTCTCAGTCTAGTTGAAATATATACAGAAGGGTTCTACAATATAATAGTACAACACAAGAGGTTATTATAGATAGCTACATACATAAGTGTTTTGCCCATCGACAGGTCTTTCACTGCAAACCCAGCATTCTTTAATCATACCTATTTTCTGATTTTCTATTAGTCTTCGCATATGTTCCACATGTCGTTCATAATCTGATATCTTCCTCTGCCCTGAACACTTTTTCCGTTCACCTTTCCTTCCAGTACATCCTTCTGTAGGCAATTTCTTCTCAGCTAGTGCTTTCTGATAAGTTTGAGATCATTCTCTCTTTAGCCACTCTTTCCAACACAATTTCATTTCGTCCACACTTGTGGAGTAACGGTTAGCGCGTCTGGCCGCGAAACCAGGTGGCCAGGGTTCGATTCCCTTTCGCGGCAAGTTATCTGGTTGAGATTTCTTCCGGGGATTTCTCTCAACCCAATACGAGCAAATGCTGCGTAACATGCGGTGCTGGACCCCGGATTTGTTTCACAGGCGTTATAACGTTCATCTCATTCAGACGGTAAATAAGATGTTGATAAAGCGTCGTAAAATAACCTACTAAAAAAATTTCATTTCTTATTCTGTCTGTCAACTTCACATGCTCCATCCCTCTCCATATCCACATTTCAAATGCTTCCATTCGTTTCTCTTCACTTGGTCATAATGTTCATTTTATACACCATAACCATGACACATTCCACACGAAACACTTCACTGATCTCTTCCTTAGTTCTTTTTCCACTGAGGTCCGCAGAAAAAGCTCCTTTTTTATTAAAATCTTCCTATGTTATTGCTATCCTACTTCTGACTTTCTAGCTGCAGCTCATGTTACTGCTTACAGTACATCCCAAATATTGAAGTTGTTCACTTGCTCTACTGCCTCATTTAGAATTCGCAAGTTTAGTTTCTTGATTTTTTTTTTTTTTGCTTCAACTATCGTCTTCGTCTTGTTTGCATTTGACTTCATTCCATACTGCTCATATCTGTCATTTAGCTCCAGTAGCTTATCCCTTAGACTTGCAGATCTTGGCGCCAATTGAGTTCTATTATCAGTCAGTACATCTGACTTGATGATAGTCTTATTTGTGAGAGGGAGAACAACTGTTTGTGTACAGCCGAAGTTTGATTTGTGTAATATGTAGGTGGTCCGCGATTTTTACAATGGAGAGGCATAGGAGCTGTACACATTACTCCATTACCTCCTGGCTTATTTGTCTAATACTTAGTGCATTTTTGATACCACTTGTAAGGTCCACTCCTGTCTTCGGACAGTTGACTAAAAACAAAAATATCTTTTTTTGAGTTCCATAATGAAAAATTATTTAAGCAGAAAAAAAGCATCACGATGGAAAAAAAGCCTTTGCTTGCATCAATGGAATTCAAAGAAATTAATAAATGCACAGATATTTATCGTACATAGACATAATTTTTTATAAAACCCTGACTTGTGCTGATATCGATGGTGATGATTAAGATCTATTGTAATGAGTACGATAATGACGATGATGACATTAAGATGATGATGACGATGATGGTGGAAATAATGATGATGAAATTCTTGAAAATGTGGAGAATTGAATATAGGTCACGAAATTACATTATAGACTTTGTTTACATATTGAAAGAAATGGAGATATTTCTATAATTCTGCTCTCACATGTCTTTCTACCAAACAAAAGTTAAATTAATTCATGACCATGTGGTATAATTAACTGAAGGGAATACTCATATCTGTGTTAATGAATCATTACGATCTAATGAGGTTGAATGAAAAGAAGACAGTAACACCTTCCTGTTTACTTGTATAAGTGGAACAATTAATTATTGTTCTCAATAGAAGGCATACAATTCCGAAACAGTTATCAATATATATATATACTACAAAGTGAAATAAACATATTCTTTAGAAACTGACTGCAATAAATGCGTATCATACGAAATGTCCGTCTTACAGCAGTTATGGAAAGTCAGGAAACAATATAGCCTACACAATGATCTATATATGCTGAAGAGCTACTTACAGTTGTTGATTGTTCTGGAGACATGTAGACATCTGATGTGTCGTGATCAACTGTACACATTTCTTCCTCCGGATCATTAATGTACGTCCATCCCTTTGTTGGCACCCATGAAAGAAGAGAAAATAGTAATAATTATGACGAAAAAATTACGGGACTAAAATAATATTTCATTGCTTTTTATTAGTTTTGTACGTATACAGGGTTGTTATCGATCTCTGATGACGAATTTGATTTTCATCATGTGCGTCACGAGTCACACGATAGGAGAACTGTGGCGCGAGGTGACAGACCAGTAGTGAGTGATCTCATAGTCAGAGTGCACGGCGACCCACAGCAGATATTTCCAAGAAAATCGAGCCTTTATGGGAATAGTACATAACTGTTTCCGATGCCAAGTACAGTTTAGTGAAAATAAAAGAAGCCTGCAATAAACGAGGTTTCGTTATTTCCAAACAAAAATCTTCTGTGTAGGCCAACTTCATAATATTGATAAAGCTCGAATGGAATTAATTTGTATCATCTCGTGGGCTGCCGCGACTTGTGACGGGGGGGGGGGGGTGGATTTGCTGGCTTCTTCCACTCTGGAATTAATCCCATCCGAGTTTTGGTAGTCTTATTAGGTACACACAAGATGCCTTTCTTGGAAGTAACAAACCACATTTAATGCAGGCTCCTATGAGACAGATGTGGTGTGGGGGTGAGGACCTATTGTGCACTTCTGAATGTCAGTGTAGATACGTACAGCTGTCAAAAAAAAAAGTGGCCGCACTCGTGAACAGCGAATATTTTCA
The DNA here is from genome assembly GCF_040183065.1 of Periplaneta americana. Lineage (NCBI taxonomy): Eukaryota > Metazoa > Arthropoda > Insecta > Blattodea > Blattidae > Periplaneta > Periplaneta americana. The sequence goes on from NC_091125.1 coordinate 30,049,763, forward strand.
AAGTCCACTTCGGGTCGCGGCGATGTTACATGATGCATGTGCTTGTACAAGCAGTTCCCGAACTATGAAAGTGTTCCATGTCTGAGCCTCGTAGGCCAGCGTTAGAGTGCTTGTTTAGTGATTCAAAGGTTGTGGGTTCGGGCCTTCTTCAAGTTTTCATTTTATTTTTTAATCGTTCTTTAGCGATGTAAATGCTATTCAAATTATCATTTATATTCAGTTATCGTTCTTTATGGATATCACGTTATTTATATTTTGTTATCGTTCTTTAGAGATATGAATAAAATTCAAGTCATCATTTGTATTCTGTTATCGTTTTATAACGATATGAATAACAATTTTTATTATTGTATCTCCAATGGTGGTTAGCCCTATTTTACATATGTATGTTAGGGCTATAGTTTCATACACAAAAAAGATAAGCATAAAGAAAAATAGAAAAGATAAACAAACCGTAAATTAGGCATTGCGATTGCAAAATAAATATCAGGTATCAATTTGAAACATACAAAAGCATTAACAACACACATACGTAACACTTCTATAACACAAATACGCAGCCTTCCGTACCATACATCATAAATTAATACACAATAGTCATACAAACACAATCAAACTATAATTACGACATTGCGACGACATCAAGCATCACATAACTGACTCACATAGATAACAAATCAAGCATCCGTTACAACACATACACTTCAACATAGTAACCACACTTTTAAAAGTTACAAATTTGGATCCAAGAAGAATAAATAGGACACTGTTACTAATTACTTATTCTTCTACAATTTCTTAAATATATCTGTAATAAATCTGTGAAATTCCGATATGAATAATATTCACGTTTTTTATATCGTTATCGTTCTTTAGCGATATAGATAATATTCAAGTTATCATTTATATTCTGTTTTCCTTCATTAGCATTATAAAATAATATTCAAGTTATTTATATTGTTATTGTTCTTTCGCAATATAAATAATCTGTATTTTATGTAAGTAATTATTATAACACAAATAACCATCCTTCTTTGTAAAATAGGTTATTTTATTTAGATAATTAAATAAGTATTATATAATATCTTATATTAATTAAACAAACCGATATTTATCATTTATATTCTGTTATCGTTCTTTAGTGATACTGTATAAATAATATTCTAGTTATTTATATTGTAATCGTTCTTTAGCGATATAAATAACATAAATTTAATATTAGGTTTCGAAAAATCCAGTTGCATAATACTGGTATTAATTTTTCTTTTTGTATTATTACATTATACTATCTTGAACCACAATAAAATGAAAAGGAGTAACGAGGAATTGAACCTGAGACGTTGACATCTAAATTTCGACGTTCGTCCGCTGAGCTACGAGAGCAAAAGTGTGGAAACATTTTCGGAAAAATTGGCCCAATCACACTCTAAGATTTTCTGATGATTCGTAGAAGCTAGTCCAGGATGCGGGGGGCAAAGGCTAATTGAGATTTCCCGGTCTCTGATCGGGTCAAACATCCTGATAGAATTAATATTTAACCCTTGCCGTGACTTTCGGTGAAGTCCGGAGGGCCCAATTAGTCAAATCCACTCTCCTCATCTCCATGCTTGGGTCTCCTGGAATTTAATAAGATGCGAAAGAGATAGTGGTGTGCGGAAAGCAACGGGATGTTACCGCTTTTAGGCCTATCCTTCCCAAGAAAAACTGCAAACATAAACAAATGAAGCTTTTAATAGAAGAAAAGGATATTCTGCGGACCTCTGGAAAAAGAACTAAGGAAGAGACTAGTGAAGTGCTTTGTGTGGAGTGTGGCATTGTATGGGGAAGGAACATGGACATTACGACGAAATGAAGAGAAACGAATTGAAGCATTTGAAATGTGGATGTGGTGAAGAACGGTGCGTGTGAAGTGGACAGACAGAATAAGAAATAAAATTGTGTTTGAAAAAGTGAGTGAAGAAAGAATAATGCTGAAACTGATTAGAAAGAGAAAAAGGAATTGGTTGGGTCTCTGGTTGAAAAGAATAATAGAAGACATTAGGATATGTGGATCATATGCGGAGACTAAGAGGAAGGCAGAAAATAGGAAAGATTGGAGATTGCTGGGTTTGCAATGAAAGAGCTGCCCATGGACAGAACACTTATGTATGTGGGTATGTTCAGAATGCCTGGAATATCGTGTCTAAGAACAGTCGCTATTTGCAAAGACTAGTCGATTCCATGCCCACTCGACTGCAAGATGATCGAGATAAGAGGAAGATAGACTAAATATTGAATTGTGGCTTTTTGTTTTGTTTTTTGAACGCTTAATTGTTTGAATGTTTTAAGGCCGACGCCAGTAAATTTGTTTTGTTTATGCCACGAAAGATATTTTTATTGAGAATAAAATCTTTTTTCTTTCCATTTGCAGCCACAATATCATAATGATAATGTCATGGCATAATATATTAATGAACCTGATGTTAATTACTAAAATAATCGTAAAAGAGAAAGGAGCCATTATGTATAGTTTGTCTCTCTCAAAAACATAACAAAAAAGAACATAAAAAGCACGAGGTTGTAGTCGAACGCAGGACCTCATAAATAAGAGGCCTGAACGCTACCATTACCCTATCGAATCACAGAATGAATACTTCAATTATAACTGTAGATATCAGGCAACGTGGTCCAACAACATGTAACATCGCCTGTCTCCGAATTATAGCGAAGATACCCGAAGGGAACTTTGTTCCAGGAGAGCGGCCACATTTTCTTTTGACAGCTGTACATTCAGATGGTGAAGAATTAGTTCACTGGTGAAGCGAAGGCTGTTTCTTAGCGTATCACCTGATATTATTACTACCATACCGTATTGAACTGTGGAAGTTAACGTCTTTTAGTAGGAGCCAATTGATAAAGTTAATCTCTACTCTTCTGCTCACCATTTAAAAATATATTCAGCAAACATATTTTGTTTTTCTAAATGATTCTGCCCAACATATTCTGTTGCATAATATGCAGTAATTTCCCATTATCTATAGGCTAATATTATTATATTAATACAATGATTACACACCTATTTGTACTTAAAAATAAAACATATTCTTGTATGTACCGGTACATGATTCATATCAACTTACGGCTGTCAAATTTACCAAAATATAAATACATATAATCAAATGGTCACATTTTTTATCTTGGTGATAAAACTGGAGGACTGGAGAGAAAGGGACGAATTTACCAACAACAGTATTTCTGGAAATTTAAGAAACGAAATAAATCATACACTTGACCTACCTTTATCTTACGCCACAGCGAAGGAGTTCCATTTCTGGTATCTCGCCCTACCTGAAACTTTAAACGACAATTAATTAAATTTCAATATTTTCTAGAGAATATATATAAATCCATATTTATTTCTGTTCAGCTATAACTGTCGTGTAGATAGTTGCGTTCGACTGTATTGTAAAAATATTTACTGTTCGGGCTCTACTCTTCCTAGATAAAAATGCTTGCAGCAATTGGAAACGTAAAATATATATATATATATATATATATATATATATATATATATATATAATAAGTAAATAAATAAATAAATACGTAGATAAGTGAGTGAATGAATAAATAAAATGAATAATAATTACACTTGACATACCTTTGTCCTCCCCTTAGGCGAAGAAACTGGAGCATCGGTTTTCTGAAATGTTAAAGGAAAGAAACTTATGATATTTCAGTAAATTCAGGAAATCATGTACGTTCTTTAAGGAACAGAAGCCTATATAAGTAGATTCCTAAATTGGAGTCCAGCTATAACTGTCGTGTAGATACTTGCGTTCATCTATAACTGTCAAGAAGTGTACGGTTGATGCTGTGTGCTTCAAAGACAAAATTTCTTGTAGCATGTAGGCAGCAAAGTGAGGAAAGACTTGCTCTTGAATAAGGCACTCACTGCAACCCGTGGAGTTTGCTACTGGGAACGAATTTAACGCTCGAACTTGAGACGAAGCGTTCATAATGATTTGAGAGAAAATAAATGTGCAGAAATTATTACATAATCAAGCAAATATAGCCTACACGTTTTGTGTATTGCTGTGCACAGCAGCTAAATCTATTTATTTCTGTACAAAAGGAAGCATCACAGAATTCGAAAGGTCTTATGCATTCAGTCTCGATCTTGCCGTCATGTTTGCATACATTAAACAATTTTGAAATGACGAAAATCATTCCACTTTGCAAGCAGCTACAGGGATTCCCCTATGTTTGACGACAAGGACTTAGATATAATTTTTTTCACCAGAATATGAATTTTTTCATGTGAATGCTTTATATAACCAGCTGTAGCATCGTAATGCCAACGTCAATCAAAATTTACAGATTGATAGTCTACTCTTTGCTGTTAATTTGGACCTTACTGCATATAATGAAGTTGAGCTTCAATATTCATTGCGTAATGTAAGCATGATTAGCGCATATTAAGCGAAATGTAGGCTAAATCAATGTTGAAAAACAGAAATCGAACAAAACAAAACCAAAGTCTTGCAATTTCTTGGGAAATTCTCGGTCGCAAGCAACAAAAATTGCTGAAAAAAAACTAATTAATGGAATGAGTAAATGAGTTTACCTGTCTTGGCTATAATTTGACATCCTTTTTTCGGAACAGATATATATATATATTTTTTTTAATAAGTGCAATAAAACAATTACAATATAAACACAATTATGAAGCCTTCTCTAGTACAGCAACACATAAGAGTACATTTGTATAAACCCTTAGCTATAGCTGTACTATGTTATTGAAGTGAAGCATGAGAAATAAGTTAGGAGGCTACAGTTATCAGTAGAATAACAATCTGTGGAATGAAAATATTGAGGTTATAGTCGCTTGAACCGCAAGACAAATGAAGTTATCATGCCAGAACTCCAATTCCAAACAGTCTCACAGTTTATAAACAAGTAGCAGCTACAGTGGAAAAATGAAGGCCAACGAATCGTAATAGACTTCCAAAAGCCATGCTTCATTACCTTCCGCAATGTAAGAGATATTTTGGGCCTTCCGAAAAAATAGTGGACCGAGAGTAACTCACAGAGACCGTAACAGGTCATTGGCCTTATATGTTGTTGGATGATGGTGGTGGTGGTGGTGGTGGTGGTGGTGGTGGTGGTGGTGGTGGTGGTGTTGGTGGACTTTACTTAAATTAATACACCTAAATCATTGATAAAAATATATAAATCTTAATGCCTAAAAAAACAATAAATAATTTAATGACAAGTGCAAAAACCCCTTTCAAGCCAAATATATTAACTTGTCATAATGAAAACGTGGTATAGTACCACGAACTCCAAAAAGTATAAAAGAAATAAAAGAATGCCAAAAATATTATGAAAGACTGAACGAAAATTGTAAGAAGTTACAATAGATGTTAAGAATGAATAAAATTAAGAAATATGTATTAAAGAATGTTGCAAATGGAGCAAGGAACATGCCAACTAACAAAAAAAAGAGAGATGGGAAAGAACTTCCTTCTGTTACTCATGAACACGAAGAAAGTTTTTCCTCAGGGGAAAAAAAAAGGAACTCCAAATTTCTTGTCTTATAAATTTTGTTTAATGATTCCATTATTATTAACAGGTAAAAGAGGGATTTGCTTTTAGCAAAGTTCTGTCGTCCAAATTGTTACTTTTTTCCCCTTTTCAAATACAACATAAAAAGTTTAAGTTACATACCGGAGCAATTTTCTCCACCCGAATTTTGTGAAACTATATTAAGATTACCTTTTCTTGTGCAAACACCGTGTAAAATTTGAACTACGGCATCTATCTTGTAAGAGAAGCAAACTATTCGCAATATCTCAGTGCTTATAAAAATACATATATACTGTAAAAAATCATGTTGGATACAGTAATCGACGATTCCCATACAGGAGTGTTCACTCTCCTTGAAATACTTTTCGCAACTCTCATGAATACCACCGAGATTGAGAGGTGCTCGTGTGCGCTGAGAAGTGTGAAGACAATATGGCACAAGACCGTCTGGCTACTTTGGCAATAATAAGGGTAGAAAAAATAGAGATACACAATTTCAGTCATAGACGTAACAATAAATTTTCCAGTCGCAAAGAATGGAGCCAGAAATTAGTGTGCAAATAAAATTGTGAAGGAGAAATTGACGTATCTCCGGTTTTATTAAGGACATAACGCATATTTTGAATGGTATGTTCTATTTAAGTTATAATGCGTATAGTTTTTCGTAACCTCAACATGAATATCTTCGAAAGCAGCAGCAGGAAATAGGATTGGACTAACGATTGGTTATGGATTCAGCTTCAATATAATTATATATATATATATATATATATATATATATATATATATATATATATATAGGCCTATTAATTGATTTTATGTGTACAAGTATAAGAAAAACAATTTATAAATTCATAATACTTCGAAATTTTATCACTAGGAAGGCATTGGAGTTAATATTTTTAGCTTTAGTACAACCATTAATACAATATGGTATAATAAATTGGAGTGGAGTAACATCATCTGTACTTAATCCATTAATTTTATTACATAGAAGATTAATAAAGATTTGATTAACCAAAAATATGGATTACCTAACAAATTTAATTTATACAGATTTTAAAGTATTAACTATTGAAGAAATTTATAATCAAATAAAACATAAATCTAATCGACATGAATATCGTGCTGGAAGACAAAAGTTTACTTTCCCTGTTATTGACCCTAAATGTCATACAAATGCAGCTCTTAAACATTGTGCCAGTTACGGCCCAAGACCTCATAATAAAATTACAAAGCGTTTTAAAATTTGAAATATTTTAAAATTGAAGCTTATAAAAAGAAATTTATAACATTATTCATGAGATATAGTATTAAAAAATGTATATTTTTTCCTTTTATTTCTGCCGATTATATTCATGTTTTTTTATTGTTTTTGACTTCTGTTTGATTGTCAATTTATATTAAATGTGTTTTGTCTCTCTTTTTCTCTTTCTTCTTTTTTGCCCTTGTGTGTTATCTATTGGTTTGAATTAATTTACTTACTGTATTTAGTAAACTGTCCTTGTAAATATTATGTTATCTTATTGGCTAGGACCACAGGGTACACGAGCCTGCCTCTTACGGTAGTAGCTAGAAACATTTTTGTTTTATAATTTTAATTTCTAATCACTAGCTAGGTATCTAGTTAAATAAATTGAATATGAATTTCACTGGGATAAGTAATGTAGATAATAAATTCTAGAGCAGCCAAATCAAACTAAAATCTCACGAGCCAACATTGACCAAGCCACTGTGACAAAACACCATTATTATATCTTTAAGGATTTTGGAGAACTTCACAAGTACATACTGTAAATATTTTAAAAATAATTTCTCATAATTTTTGCCTCCTATCTATCATGATGCTGTATCTACTATTCGATTTTGTAGCGCCGATAGAATTTTGGATAGTAAGATGTGACCTCACATTTGGGGAATATCTGAGGGAAAACCCAAACCAGGTATCATATATGCGATAATCAGAAATCCATGCACCCACCTTAAGACCCTTCCTTTTCTTTTTTCGGCGGCGAAACTTATCACGCAGGTTTTGGAAACCTTTCTGCTTCCCTTTGTCCTGAAACAAACGCACATACACAAAAAATTACACATAACTTTTCTCGCCGTCTACAAGGCACAATTATCATTTGTGACAGAGATTAAAGCAACGAGAAAAATTACTCAATCTGTTCCTACACCCCTTCCATTTTTGTTTCTTCCCACGCAAATCTTATAAACCTCGTTCTCGTAGTCCGATGTAAGTTCTGAGACTGCTTTGGTCGTGGTAGGATGTATTGTTCGGTTACATAAAGAACAAGCCGGAAATTATACTTAAATCAATTTGTGAGGTATTACAGTATTATATTAGTGGTGTATTGAAATGTTTGTGTTTCAAGGTTTCAGTAACAAGATAGCTTGTTTATTTGTCGAATATCAACGGTGGTTCTGACAGACTAAAATTAAAAATGGCGAGGTAAGAAATAGGTATGAACATCAAGTAACAGTAGTTGAAGACATTCCTGGTGTAAGGGTGTTACATTAAATTATTGAAATATGTGACTTAGCTTTAGAATATAATTTTGGATCATTTATTCATAACAATAAATGATTGCATCCAGTATCTGAATAAACTTGAATCCTTGATAAGTCAAATGATTCTGCTAGTCAATATATGCCTAACGAATTATACCGCTGATATTAATTACATTTCCCCTTAAACATGCCTTACAGATGTGTTGGTTACACCCTTATTCCGGGAAGGTCTTCAAATATGGAATAGTATGCCATAGTTATATAGGCCTATCTAAAGTAGAATAACTTATCCTGTTTAGAGATGAATATTGAAGTTCATAAAAGGAAAGAAACTTAAAATGAGAGCCACCCGTGGGATATTGTCGACATCAATCTTGTCATCAGTGCTGCAGGGGAAAAAAGAATAAGCGTTCTGAAGGCTGTTAAATATCTGAAATTGCCTCCTGGAATATAATTTCGTCTATATTATCAAAATCGCGAGGTAGCGGGAAACACCTTGGCATGAATACTGTTTCTATCGAACTTATGAACCAGACTCTTGTATTGTATTGTATTGTGTTGGTTTACATTCCATGGTATTCGTACATCATTTACACCTAGAATGTGTAACATGTAAAAATGTTAATAGTAATCCTACAACAAAGTTTTAATTCATAGTCACAGTCTAGTTGAAATATATACAGAAGGTTTCTACAATATTATAGTACAACACAAGGGGTTATTATAGATAGCTACATACATAAGTCGACAGGTCTTTCACTGCAAACCCAGCATTCTTCAATCATACCTATTTTCTGATTTTCTCTTAGTCTCCGCATATGTTCCACATATTCTAATGTCGTTTATGATCTGATATCTTCATCTACCCTGAACACTCTTCTTCAGTTCACCATTCCTTCCAGTATATCCTTCTGTAGGCAATTTCTTCTCAGCTAGTGCTTTCTGATAAGTTTGAGATCATTCTCTCTTTAGCCACTCTTACCAACACAATTTCATTTCGTCCACACTTGTGGAGTAACGGTTAGCGCGTCTGGCCGCGAAACCAGGGTTCGATTCCCTTTCGGGGCAAGTTACTTGGTTGAGATTTTTTCCGGGGATTTCTCTCAACCCAATATGAACAAATGCTGCGTAACATTCGTTGTTGGACCCCGGACTTGTTTCACCGGCTTTATCACGTTCATCTCATTCAGACGGTAAATAAGATGTTGATAAAGCGTCGTAAAATAACCTACTAAAAAAATTTCATTTCATATTTTGTGTGTCAACTTCACATTCTCCATCCCTCTCCATTTACACTTTTCAAATGCTTCCATTCGTTTCTCTTCACTTGGCCATAATGTCCATTTTGTACACCATAACTATGTCACATTCCACACGAAACACTTCACTGATCTCTTCCTTAGTTCTTTTTCCACAGAGGTCCGCAGAAAAAGCTCCTTTTTTATTAAAAGCTTCCTTTGTTATTGCTATCCTCCTTTTGACTTCCTAGCTGCAGCTCATGTTCTTGCTTACAGTACATTCCCAAATATATGAAGTTGTTCACTTCCTCTACTGCCTCATTTAGAATTCGTAAGTTTAGTTTCTTCATTTTTTTTGCAACAACTATCGTCTTCGTCATGTTTGCATTTGACTTCATTCCATACTGCTCACATCTGTCATTTAGCTCCAGTAGTTTATCCCTTAGACTTGCAGATCTTGGCGCCAATCGAGTTCTATTATCAGTTAGTACATCTCACTTGATGATAGTGTGAGAGGAAGAACAACTGTTTGTGTACAGCCGAAGTTTGATTTGTGTAATATGTAGGTGGTCCGCGATTTTTACAATGGAGAGGGATAGGAGCTGGCCACATTACTCCATTACCTCCTGGCTTATTTGTCTAATAATTAGTGCATTTTTGATACCACTTGTAAGTCCACTCCTGTCTTCGGACAGTTGACTAAAAACAACAATATCTTTTTTTGAGTTCCATAATGAAAAATTATTTAAGGAGAAAGAAGACATCACGATGGAAAGAAAAGCCTTTGCTAGCATCAAGGGAGTTCAAAGAAATTAATAAATGCACAAATATTTATCGTACATAAACATCATTTTTTATAAAACCCTGACTTGTGCTGATATTGATGGTGGTGATTAAGACCTATTGCAATCACTACGATTATGATGATGATGACATTAAGATGATGATGACGATGATGGTAGAAATGATGATGATGAATTTCTTGAAAATGTGGAGAATTGAATATAGGTCACAAAATTACATTATAGACTGTGTTTACATATTGAAGGAAATGGAGATATTTCTATAATTCTGATGTCACATGTCTTTCTACCAAACAAAAGTTAAATTAATTCATGACCATGTGGTATAATGTAACAGAAGGGAATACTCATATCTGAGTTAATGAATCATTACGATCTCATGAGGTTGAATGAAAAGAAGACAATAACACCTCCTTGTTTACTTGTATAAGTGGAACAAATAATTATTGTTCTCAATAGAAGGCATACAATTCCAAAACTGTTATCAATATATATATATATATATATATATACACTACAAAGTAAAATAAACATATTCTTTAGAAACTGACTGCAATAAATGCGTATCATACGAAATGTCTGTCTTACTGCAGTTATGGAAAGTCAGGAAGCAATATAGCCTACACAATGGTCTATGTATGCTGAAGAGTTACTTACAGTTGTTGATTGTTCTGGAGACATGTAGACATCTGATGTGTCGTAGTCTACTGTACACATTTCTTCCTCCGGATCATTAATGTACGTCCATCCCTTTGTTGGCACCCATGAAAAGAAGAGAAAATAGTAATAATTATGACGAAAAAATTACTGCACTAAAATAATATTTCATTGCTTTTTATTAGTTTTGTACGTATACAGGGTTGTTATCTATCTCAGATAACGAATTTGATTTTCATCATGTGCGTCACGAGTCACACGATAGGAGAACTGTGGCGCGAGGTGACAGACCAGTAGTGAGTGATCTCATAGTCAGAGTGCACGGCGACCCACAGCAGATAATTCCAACAAAATCGAGCCTTTATGGGAGGAGTACATAACTGTTTCCGATGCCAAGTACAGTTTAGTGAAAATAAAAAAGCCTGCAATAAACGAGTTTTCGTTATTTCCAAGCAAAGGTCTTCTGTGTAGGCCAACTGCATAATATTGATAAAGCTCGAATGGAATTAATTTGTATCATCTCGTGAGCTGCGGCGACTTGTGAGGAGGGGGGGTTGGATTTGCTGGCTTCTTCCACTCTGGAATTAGTCCCATTCGAGTTTTGGTAGTCTTATTACGTACACACAAGATGCCTTTCTTGGAAGTAACGAAACCACATTTTATGCAGGCTCCTATGATTTTCACGTAACTGTACTTGGCATCGGAAATAGTCGTTATGTACCTCTCCCAAAAAGGCTCGAATTTCTTTGGCATTGCTATTGTGATACATCGTGCACTCTGATTATGAAATCTCTCACTACTGGCCTCTCACCTCTCGCCGCAATTCAGCTGTCGGTGTGATTCCTGACGCACATGAAGTCATTCAATTTCGTTATCAGAGCTCGGAAAGAACCCTGCATTTTATGCCTTTGGGAGTGAGTTTGGTAGCATTGAGTATTGTTAGATTCAATAGATGTCCTATTGCTCAAAGTGGCATCCCACAAATGATGTAGTCCTTTCTTGGCCATAAATGACTGGAAGAATGTTAATAATTTCGAATCTTGCACCAAACACAAAACTCTAATTAAGACAAACTAGTTACTTTATGATGTTAAAATTTCTGCTTGTATATACAAGAACGTAGACAGATGTGGTGTGGGGGTGAAGACCTATTGTGCACTTCTGACTGTCAGTGTAGATACGTACATTGAGGTGGTAAACAATTAGTTCACTGGTGAAGCGAAGGCTGTTTCTTAGCATATTACCTAATATTATTAACATACCGTATTGAACTGTGGAGTTAACGTCTTTTAGTTGGAGCCAATTGATAAAGTTAATCTCTACTCTTCTGCTCACCATTTAAAAATCAATTCAACAAACACATTTTGTTTTTCTAATTGATTCTGCCCAACATATTCTGTTGCATAGTATGCAGTAATTTCCCATTATTTATAGGCTAATATTATTATATTAATACAATGATTACACATCTATTTTTAATTTGATAAAAGAACATATATTGTATGTACCGGTGCATGATTCATATCAACTTACGGCTGTCAAATTTACCAAAATATAAATACATATATTGAAATGGTCACATTTTGTACCTAGCTGATAAATCTGGAGGACTGGAAAGAAAGGGACGAATTTACCAACAACAGTATTTCTGGAAATTTAAGAAACTCAATAAATCATGCAATTGACCTACCTTTATCTTACTCCACAGCGAAGGAGTTTCATTTCTGGTATCTCGCCCTACCTGAAACTTTAAATGACAACTAATTAAATTTCAATATTTTCTAGAGAATATATATAAATCCATATTTATTTCTGTTTAGCTATAACTGCCGCGTAGATAGTTGCGTTCGACTGTATTGTAAAAATATTTACTGCTCGGGCTGTACCCTACCTAAATAAAAATGCTTGCAGCATCTGGAAACGTAATAGGTAAATAAATAAATAAGTAAATATGTGAGTGAATAAATAAAATGAATAATAATTACACTTGACTTACCTTTGTCCTCCCCTTAGGCGAAGAAACTGGAGCATCGTTTTTCTGAAATGTTAAAGGAAAGAAACTCATGATATTTCAGTAAATTTAGGGAATCATGTACGTTCTTTAAGGAACAGAAGCCTATATAAGTAGATTTCTATATTGGAGTCCAGCTATAACTGTCTTGTAGATACTTGCGTTCATCTATAACTGTCAAGAAGTGTACGGTTGATGCTGTGTGCTTCAAAGACAAAATTTCTTGTAGCATATAGGCAGCAAAGTGAGGAAAGACTTGCTCTTGAATAAGGTACTCACTGCAACCCCTGGAGTTTGCTACCGGGAACGAATTTAACGCTCGAACTTGAGACGAAGCGTTCATAATGATTTGAGAGAAAATAAATGTGCAGAAATTATTAAATAATCAAACAAATATAGCCTACACGTTTTGTGTATTGCTGTGCACAGCAGCTAAATCTATTTATTTCTGTACAAAAGGAAGCATCACAGAATTCGAAAGGTCTTATGCATTCAGTCTCGATCTTGCCGTCATGTTTGCATACATTAAACAATTTTGAAATGACGAAAATCATTCCACTTTGCAAGCAGCTACAGGGATTCCCCTATGTTTGACGACAAGGACTTAGATAGAATTTTTTCACCAGAATATGAATTTTTTCATGTGAATGCTTTATATAACCAGCTGTAGCATCGTAATGCCAACGTCAATCAAAATTTACAGATTGATAGTCTACTCTTTGCTGTTAATTTGGACCTTACTGCATATAATGAAGTTGACCTTCAATATTCAGTGCGTAATGTAAGCATGATTAGCGCATAGTAAGCGACATATAAATCGATGTTGAAAAACAAAAGTCGAACAAAACAAAAGCAAAGTCTTGAAATTTCTTGGGAAATATCTATTCGCAAGCGGGAAAAATTGCTGAAATAACAAATTAATGGAAAGAGTAAAATGAGTTTATGTGTCTGGACCATAATTTAACATGTTTATTTAATTATTTTTTTTTTGGAACAGGTATAGCTTTTAAAGTTAGTAAGCACAATAACGAAGCCTTCTCTTTTACAGCGACACACAAGAATACGTTTGTATAAAACCTTAGCTATAGCTGTGCTATGTTACGGAAGTGATGCATGAGAAATAGGTTAGTAGTTTATTGTCATCTGTAGAACAAAAATCTGTGAAATTGCAATATTGAGAACATCAGTAGGTTATATTCGTTTGGGCCGCAAAGCAAATGAAGATATCATGCAAGAACTCCAGTTCCAATTAGTCTCACAATTTATAAAGAAGTAGCAGCTACAGTGGAAACACCATGTCCAGCGAATCATAATAGACTTCCAAAAGCCATGATTCATTACCTTCCACAAAGATGGTGGATCGAGAGTGACTCACTGAGATAATAATAGGTCTTAAGCCTTATATGTGTTAGGATGGCGGTGGTGGTGGTGGTAGTGGTGGTGTATTTCTTGAGACAATTGTGAAAGACTTAACAAAAGAAAGAAAGATAAAAGAAAGAGGTGCATTAGTTATAAAGAATGAATAAAAGAAAAAAATAGTACGATTCAAAGGGAGGAAGGAATATTCCAAATAACAAGAAGGAAGAATAGGAAGGAACTTCTTTTTGTTACTCATAAACACGAAGAAAGCTTTTCCTCAGAAAAAAAAAAACTCGCGATTTCTTGTCTTTTAAAATAAGTTGTATGATAACATATCTTAACAGGTAAAAGAGGGATTTGCTTTCAGCAAATATCTGTCGTCTAAATTGTTACATTTTTCCCCTTTTCAAAGCCAATATAAAAAGGATAAGTTACATATCGGTGCAATTTTCTTCACCCGAATTTTATTAAACTACTAGCCGTACCAGCGCTCTTGGCTGCACTTGTTATAAATAAATAACATTGACTTAAATCTGTTATATTTCCAAACACAGAGCTTTGTTATTGTTAGTGAATAATTAATTTATTATCAGTTATAAATCATTTGCTCCTGAATTACTTTCAAAGTTGTATTTAGAATTATGAATTTAACTGTTATTACCCTGCAATAGGTGCTGGAGTAGTTCGATTAATTCTACTTTTAAGCTTGATATTATGTTAGACCTAACAGCGTCTGAAATAGAATATATTTGTAAGAACTGAAGGTTGTTACTCTCTGCTGGAAGAAGGTTTTGTCACCAGACGATATCATTTGAAATAAGGTGTTGTACTGCCCTATATTATTTAAAACGGTGTTGATAACGGATATACTGCTAACTGATGTACTTAAAGTTTTTAATTCGTTTTGGAGGCTCTTAAATCTGAGGAAGAAAGACATTTCCATCAGCGCAACGTATTGAAGACTAATTTACAAACATGGTAACCGAATTATTCTTGCAACGAAAACGGACGCTCCCTAGACCAAATATTCATGTTTTAATTATGTAATTACTTCATTGTTTCATGTGGTATTGTATGACCTATATCGTTAATTGATCACCACGGCATGGCGCGTCCTCAGGTTGCGGATAGAGGAGACGGCCTCCAGATATGGATGGTAGCTGCGAATATATTGAATAAGCAGTCGTGGACAGCCGATAAGGGGTGGTCCTCCAGCTTGGGGATTGGGCGAAGGGCTAACAACCCATCACCGTAAAAAACAGCTTGTTATGTATCCCTATAATAAGCCTCGGAATAGGACTGATTCTCTGGCACGACCACAGCAAAGGAATAAGGTTTTGAGATTTGGCACTTGGAACGTAACTAGTCTTTATAGAACAGGAGGGGTAACATTAGTAGCAAAAGAACTAGCTAGATATAGAATAGACTTCGTAGGAGTACAAGAGGTTAGGTTAGATGGGAATGGCATATCACAAATAGGAGATTACTTGTATTATGGGGAAGGAGACAATAATCACCAATTAGGAACAGGATTCTTTGTTCATAAAAGAATAAAATCAGCAGTAAAAAAGGTCGAATTTATCAGTGACAGGTTATCATATTTAGTACTTAAGGGTAGATGGTGCGACATCATAGTTATAAATGCTCACGCTCCTACAGAAGAGAAAGAGGACCATATAAAGAATAGCTTCTATGAGGAATTGGAACATACTTTTGATCAGTTCCCTAGATATCACATGCAAATTTTATTGGGCGATTTCAATGCTAAAGTAGGACGGGAGGATATTTTTAGACCAACTATTGGAAAAGAGAGCCTACACGCAATTAGTAGTGACAATGGAGTTAGATTAGTCAACTTTGCCACATCGAAAAATTTAATTGTCAAAAGTACAACATTCCCCCATGAGGATATACATAAATACACTTGGACTTCTCCCGATGGATTGACACACAACCAAATAGATCACATCTTGATAGATAAACGGAGACATACTAGTATAGTAGATATTCGAACTTTCAGGGGTGCAGACTGTAATTCTGACCATTATTTGGTGATTGGAGAATTAAGAGAAAGATTATCAGTAGCCAAGCGAGTAGAGCAGTAAGTTAATATTACTAAATTCAATATTTTGAAATTAAAGGACGAGGAAGCTAAGCAAAATTATCAGGTCGAAATTTCGAATAGGTTTGCCACTTTAGAAAGTTCCGACGAAGTTGAGAAAGAATTAGATGTTAATAGCGTGTGGGAAAATATCAGAGATAGTATCAAAATTGCAGCTGAGCAGAGCATAGGTTATTATGAAACTAAGAAAAAGAAACCTTGGTTTGATGAAGATTGTTGCATGGTAGTAGAAAGAAGGAAACAGGCAAAATTGAAATTCTTACAGGATCCAGTTGAGGAGAAGAGAGATAATTATTTCAATGAAAGACGGGAAGCAAGTCGTACACTTAGGAATAAAAAGAGAGGTTACTTGAAGGAAAAACTGAATGAGGTAGAAACAAATAGTAAGAATAAAAACATTCGAGATTTATATAAGGGTATAAAGGAATTTAAGAACGGATATCAGCCAAGGGTAAACGTGATCAAGGATGAGAATGGTGACTTGCTTGCAGACTCTCCATCAATCCTAAACAGATGGAAAAACTATTTTGCGCAACTACTAAATGTACATAGGCCAAATAGAAGTGATCGGGACGAAATTGAAATACAAACTGCTGAGCCATTTATACCCGAACCTACACTTTCAGAAGTCGAAATTGCGATAGAAAATCTGAAAAAGTACAAGTCTCCAGGTATCGATCAAATTCCAGCAGAATTAATACAAGAGGGTGGAATTGCATTATATAGCGAAATTTATAAACTTGTACTTGCTATTTGGGAAAAGGAAATTGTACCAGAACAATGGAAGGAGTCCATAATTGTACCTATTTTTAAAAAGGGGGACAAAACCAACTGTGGTAACTTTCGAGGAATATCACTTTTGTTGACGTCGTACAAAATTTTGTCCAATATTCTTTTGAGAAGATTAACTCCGTACGTAGATGAAATTATTGGGGATCATCAGTGCGGTTTTCGGCGTAATAGATCGACTATTGATCAGATTTTTTGTATTCGACAGATAATGGAGAAAAAATGTGAGTATAAGGGTACAGTACATCAGTTATTCATAGATTTCAAAAAGGCATATGACTCGGTTAAGAGGGAAGTATTATATGATATTCTTATTGAATTTGGTATTCCCAACAAACTAGTTCGATTAATTAAAATGTCTCAGTGAAACATACAGCAGAGTCCGTATAGGTCAGATTCTATCTGATGCTTTTCCAATTCACTGCGGGCTAAAGCAGGGAGATGCACTATCACCATTACTTTTTAACTTCGCGCTTGAATATGCCATTAGGAAAGTTCAGGATAACAGGCAGGGTTTGGAATTGAACGGGTTACATCAGCTTCTTGTCTATGCGGATGACGTGAATATGTTAGGAGAAAATACACAAACGATTAGGGAAAACACGGAAATTTTACTTGAAGCAAGTAGAGCGATCGGTTTGGAAGTAAATCCCGGAAAGACAAAGTATATGATTATGTCTCGTGACCAGAATATTGTACGAAATGGAAATATAAAAATTGGAGATTTATCCTTCGAAGAGGTGGAAAAATTCAAATATCTTGGAGCAACAGTAACAAATATAAATGACACTCGGGAGGAAATTAAACGCAGAATAAATATGGGAAATGCGTGTTATTATTCGGTTGAGAAGCTCTTATCATCCAGTCTGCTGTCCAAAAATCTGAAAGTTAGAATTTATAAAACAGTTATATTACCGGTTGTTCTGTATGGTTGTGAAACTTGGACTCTCACTCTGAGAGAGGAACATAGGTTCAGGGTGTTTGAGAATAAGGTGCTTAGGAAAATATTTGGGGTTAAGCGGGATGAAGTTACAGGAGAATGGAGAAAGTTACACAACACAGAACTGCACGCATTGTATTCTTCACCTGACATAATTAGGAACATTATATCCAGACGTTTGAGATGGGCAGGGCATGTAGCTCGTATGGGCGAATCCAGAAATGCATATAGAGTGTTAGTTGGGAGACCGGAGGGAAAAAGACCTTTAGGGAGGCCGAGACGTAGATGGGAGGATAATATTAAAATGGATTTGAGGGAGGTGGGGTATGATGATAGAGACTGGATTAATCTTGCACAGGATAGGAACCGCTGGCGGGCTTATGTGAGGGCGGCAATGAACCTTCGGGTTCCTTAAAAGCCATTTGTAAGTAAGTATATCGTTAATTGTTTTTATTGTAACATTCGACCATAACTGACTGAGTATATAGGCTAATATCTCGCGCTCAGAGGGGTGGAGTTCGTGGTTTGAGATGGTTTACAAACCACAAGTCATGCTAAAGATGTTGGTTTGTTTATTATTCAATATGGAGTATTGTGCACTACATACAACTGTTATCTATTAATTATACATTACCCAAATACGTAATTAAGCAATAAAAATATGTACTGTTATGGATAATTAGTACTTAATATGTGCCGCGTGTATATATGTAAAATTATTCCATATCTGGCTTTCATTCTTTCATAAAAAACGCAACGCAAATTAGACATCAAATTTCAGTACGGTACCTCCAAACAGCATTAAATTTAACTGCAGTAGGCCCACATATAGCTAATTATTAGTGTCGATATTATATAAAGTTTTCTGTGCGTAAGGTTCTGTTTAGTCCTACCTTGTATCCATTTGTGCCCAGTCCTCGATTCACTAAAGAACTTCTGTAATGACATAAAGCCTACGTCCATCTGAAGGAACTACACTTTCCAATGAAGAAAGAATTATTTAAATCTATTAAATAGTTTCTTGAGATTGCCTCATACAAACACACAAACATTCTCTCTTTATAATATAATAATATTTAGCATATTATGAACACATATCATATCATCCTTATATCAATCCGATTGTTGTCCAAGAATTCCAAGGCCGCCTTAAATAGATGCAGAGTTATTTGTTTTATCTTTATTACCGGTATATTCCTGGCTAATCTGACGTGGCCACGATAAAAAGCATTGTTATTTTAAAAAAAGAAATATCTCACCATATGGTATTGCAGAATTCCTGCACGGAGGTATGTACTTCGATACATGATAGTAATATCAGTATTATCAAAATTTTGCGTAGAATAAAACTTATCGGAAATCGTTTTTAAAGAAACTTTTGTTATGTAATATTTCTCATAAATATCAATAATAAGCGAGATATTTCGATTTATTTAATTCACGTCCCCTTATAACTCCTCTTTTTAAATAGAGTATTTTGAATGAGATTTAGCCTAGAATCTAAGTTACAACGAACTTAATTAATATTCCAATTTTCATATAAATCGTTTCAGCCATTATCGCGTGAAAAGATAACAAACATCCAGAGAGTCGGACAGACAGACAGACAGACAGACAGACAGACAGACATACAAACAAACATTTCAAAAAAGTGATTTTCGTTTTCAGGATGGTGAATTATACATGTTAACACCAATTATTTTTGGAAAATCGAAAATTACCAGAAAAATTTTGGCTACCGGTACAGATTTATTATTGGTATAGATATTAAGATTACCCTTTCTTGTGCAAACACCGTCTAAAATTTGAACTACGGCATCTGTCTTGTAAGAGAAGCAAACTATTCGCAATATCTCAGGTCTTATGAAAATATATATATATATATATATATATATATATATATATATATATATATATGTATAAATCATATTGGATACAGTAATAGGCGATTCGCATACAGGAGTGTTGACTTTCCTTGAAATACTTTTCGCTACTCACGTGAATACTACCGAGATTGAGAGGTGCTCGTGTGCGCTGAGAAGTATGAAGACAATATGGCACAAGATCGTCTAGATTCTTTGGCAATTTTAAGAGTAGTAAATATCGTGATTGACAATTTCAGTGATAGACTGATCAATAAATTTTCCAGTCGCAAACAATGGAGGCAGGAATTCGTGTGCAAATAGAATTGTGATTGAGAAAGTGACATATCTCTGGTTTTATGAAGGACATAACGCATATTTCCATTAGTATGTTCCATTTAAATTGTAATGCATGTAGTTTTCCGATACTTAAACATCAAAAGTAGCTGCACCAAAAAGGATTGGACTAATGATTCTTTATGCATTCAGCTTCAATATAGATAAAAATATATAGGCCTATTATTATAAATTTCACTGGGATAAATAATGAAGATAATTCTAGAGCAGCCAAATCAAATTGAAATCACACGAGCCGCCATTGACTAGGCCACTATGACAAAACACCATTATATATTTATTTGTTTATTTATTTATTTTTTTTTACAGATTTGGGAGAACTTCGCAAGTAGATAAATATACTTAAAATATTTTCTCATAATTTTTAGTCTCCTATTTATCATTAAGCTGTATCTGCTATTCGTTTGTGTAGCGCCGATAGAATTTTGGATGATGAGATGTGGCCGAAAATTACCGCATATTGTCCTCAGATTTGGGGAAAGTCTGAGGGAAAACCCAAACCAGGTATCAGACTTATGGCCGGTTTCACCAAGCTTCTTTAAATCAGCACAAACGACTTGTCAACAAATGGATCGTTTAATTTTAACGGGATCTTTAAAAGTTGACGGTTTCATCAAGCCTCGTATCTTTAAAAATAACAGGCGTTTACTAACGAGGGGATTTTGTACATGTATCTTGCATGTTTTGTTTTTCATACGACCATGGCTTCGAAATCGCGAATTTCATTGGTTACATATGATCATGGCTGACTTTGTTTGGCATGAGGAAACAATCATAGACAAACGGGTAAGGGGCTGTAATTTTAAAAACATCTTCCTAAATACAATATGTTGTCATACCGCAATTAAAAACAAAAAGACAGCTGCTTCCAAATGTAAATAATAGGAATGTAGAGCAGTTAAATTGTAACTTCTAAAGGAAATCTGAGAAAATTTAGCGGACTATAAGGCCGACAGCTTCAAACTGATGGCACAATTAATTATATACAAAGCATTCCAAACAGTTATATTAGGCCTAAATTTAGGACGGGAAATCGCTCTTCCATAAATTGCATACTACTTTTCCATTGTATTTCATGCAGAATTATGTAGTACCCTGTAACAATTTTGCCATGCTTGTGTGGCAGGATTCAGGAGAGGTGTCATTAAATTGGATTTTAAGGGGTATCCATTGTCTCCTAAAAGAAAATCTCTTTGCACCCTTTTCATTTAAAAGGCATCCTAATTTGGAATGTTGTGCTATCCGTGTAGACCGTAACATTATCTTAAACCGAGAAGAATCTGTTGGAGAGGCGTTAAGTGGGTGATTCCTGTCTGTCGTATTCTAACCTATTACAATTTCAATAAACTAGCGCTGAGTTAGTTCTGCTGGTTCAGAAGTGAAAATCGTTGAATTTATAAGTGATTTTTTGTGGTAATGCAGTTGATCGTATATGCAAGGCATAACAAAAACCTAAACTAATCAAACGTAACCTGTCACAGATTCATATATGCAAGGTGTATAAGCAAGGAAACTACCTCAGCGCTAGTTTAGCCACAATTTTTCTATGCGGAGCGTTACATAGGCCTATGCAATTGTTTGAATATTGAATGAAAAACAGATCTTCTATTGCAGAATCTTTTGGCTATATTACTGCCAGAATATACGATTGGGACATGTACACAATTTATGTTGTCTGTGACAACATAAAATTTAGCTATAAGCTGATTAGGCCTATAGAAATAATGACTATTGTAATGTTGATGTACGTCTGATATTTTATTCACATATCTAGACAATACAGCTTTTGATACCCCGTTCATATCATCAATTATTATTTCAAAACTTCCCGCAACGTTATCTTAAAGCGAGAAGAATCTGTTGAAGAGGCGTTAAGTGGGTGATTCCTATCTGTCGTATTCTAACCTATATTCAGTTTCTTCTAGAATCATTCTTACTACTTATTTCCTTAATGTGTAGCTTCCGTGGAATTCTTTATCACTTAAATCTTCAAAATGATTATTCCGAGTGTTATTACAACATAAAAGTTCGTCGTTACGTTTAAGTTCTAAATAAAGAACTTCATTCACCGAATAATTACGTCCGCCATGTTGTTGACTTCTTAACGCATCGTCACTGTTTTAACGCGACGAATAGGTCCTAATAAATTAACGATGAATTTAAAGATGCGTTAGCAATAATGATACTTGATGAAACACAAAATCTGACTAACGTGTCATTAAATTAATTAACGAGACGTTATAATGATAACGAAGGTTGGTGAAACCGGCCATTAGGCCGTAATGATAAATGTACGTAATTGCAACAGCTGTAAGACGGAGCTGTTTTATTCGTCAATGCGTATCATGTGACACGTTGTACAAAAAGCGCGAGTGGCATACATCCCTGTCGTACACCAAAGCTTATCTTTCAGTGAAATCGTATAAGATACGGGATAATTAGAAATCCATGCTCTCACCTTAAGATCCTTTCTTTTCTTTTTTCGGCCAGGAAACTTATTACGCCGGTTTTGGAATCGTTTCTGCTTCCCTTTCTCCTGAAACAGACACCCACACACACAAAAAATTACACTAACTTTGCTCGCCGTCTACAAGGCACAATTATCATTTGTGATACAGATTAAAGTAACGAGAGAAGTTACTGAATCTGTTCTTACAGCTCTTCCATTTCTGTTTCTACCCACGCAAATCTTGTAAACCACGTTCTGGTAGTCCGCTGTAAGTTTTGAGACTGCTTTGGTCGTGGTAGGATGTATTGTTTGGTTACATAAAGAAAAATCCGCAAATTATTCGTAAATTTCTTGTGAGGTATTACAGTATTATGTTAGTAGTGTACTGAAATAGAGGTGGGGAGAAATAACGTAACTGTTATTTTGGAACAATTCCTTACTTGGAACTGTTTCATAAAGTAACAACACTTTGGAATACCACGTTCCAAAATAACAGTGTTGTTCTGAGCTAGTACGAAATACTTGCTGTTACAAAATACTCGTTTCACCTTAGAACTACATTATGACAACGCCTGTTGCACAAAACGGAAAATATTTTGCACTATTGGAAGCAGTGGCGCCAACTTTTGGAAAACACTGGGTGGCTACAAACGTCTGAGCTATAAGTTAAATATCATATATGTATAATGATAACACGACAAATTATTGGGTAGGCTCGGATTCCACGAGCCCATATAAGTTGGCGCCATTGTTTGAAAGCAGAATTGAGAATCATGCAAATGTGGCTTTCACGTAGAAGTTCCTTGAACAATTTCAAGGGAAAAATTGTTTCGGGGTCGGGTATCGATCCCGGGACTCTTCGCTTAGTGCACGAATGCTCTACCGACTGAGCTACCACACAACTCAAATGGACTGACAAGACGTCAGAAATCCAAAGAATTGAGAATCCTTTCGTCGCACTGAAATAAATGTTGGAAACTAAAGTAAAAGATAAATAGTAAAGATACGAAGATCGTCTTTAAAAAATGTACACATTATCTTGAAACTGATGTTCCAGAGTATAGGATTATAGACAATTATTAAAATAATGTCTGTATTAGAGTATAGTAACTATATTGTGAGAGGAAGATGAAAGTTATGTTTTATTTACAAATATTTTAGAATTTTAGTTTCATTAGCAATTCTTGAAATTAAACTAAATTCTATTTAAAATATGATTGAAACATCACTGTATTGTTGAAGTTTTTTATTTACAAAAATATAACGGTAAATTTTTATATTTCGTTACAGTGAGTTTATTACTCTTCATGACGGTATTAATATGAATTTTAGCACGACCCAAATGAGTATAGCTTTTTTTTTTTTACTAATTTTTGGGTGAAGTTGGACACCATTGTGAACTAGAGCTGGGCAGAAGAGAAAGAATAGGTTAAGTTTTATTTACCATTGGAATCCACTTCGATTTCGTGACCAATTTACAAATAATTTAAATTTACATTACATTTCCAGTTTCGAACTAACCTGATCTACGAATTCAATTTGTCATTAGAAAAGATGTCTTTTTCACGAATTCACATCTTGGCTCACAATGACATCATACTGCAATCACATGGCATGCAGGGAAGTATGTGATCATTTAGCGTCTCAAATACCGCTGTTACATTACATACTACACGTGCGTGCTTGTTCCAAAACACCACTGTTACATTATACACGTACTAGTAGTACGCACCTGTTCCAAAATACTACTCATATGTGCATGTCCCAAGATATCACTGTGCACCTGTGTAGTTACATAATATAGTACTGTTATTTCGGAACTGTTACTTGGAACCTAGTATTTTCACGGAACGGAACAGTTAGAACTGTTACGAGAAGATAACAACTTCTCCCATCTCCATACTGAAATGTTTGTATTTCAAAGTTTCAATAACAGGACTGTTTATTTATTTGTCGAATATCAACGGTGGTTCTGACAAACTAAAATTAAAATGGCGAGGAGACAAATAGGTATGATCATCAAGTAGCAATAATTGAAGACCTCCCCGGAATAAGGGTGTTACATCAAACTAGTGACGTATGTGACTTAGTTGGAGAAAGTAATTCTACAGCATGTATTCATAATAATAAATGATTGCATCCAGTATCTGAATAAACTTGTATCCTTGATCAGTCAAATGATTCTGCTAGTCACTATATGCCTAACGAAATATACCTCTGAAATTAATTACGTTTCCCCTTGAACGTGCCGTACAGACTTTTCGTTATACCCTTATTCCGGGGTGAATATAACAAACAACCCAAGAATACTGAAGTGATAAAGATGGTACGTGACATTCATGACACCATTTGGTAGTAAGGAGAAAAGCCTGTCGTCTCTACGTGACGACCGGGTTGACTTAGAATTGCAGATAAAAAATTATTTTAATTCTTAAATGATACCTGTAGACCTACAAAAATTGCGAGTACGCAATTCATAGAAAACGTTGCCTATAGTGGAAATTTTATAGAATCTAAAAAGGTGCCTGGAGCCTAATTTTGCCTACTTAGAATATTTTCCCGCAAAGATGAACACGCCAATTTCTTTTCGAAAATGTTCACTATTAATTCCAAGAATATATGTGTCTGTTCATAATAAATTCTATATAAGACTGTGCATATCATACTTCGTGGAGTAGTCGTTAGATTCTTTACTACATTGGCTAAAGTTAGAGATGATATATATTCACAATGAGAATAAACATGAAATGTGCCTTAATGCAGTCAGAATAAGTAATTTCATTTTTGAAAGGATCTTATTGAATATATTACCGTAGTTTTAAACCGCGATAAATCGCGAAATTCATTTAAAAATGCGAAATGTGAAATAATATCAAAATTTCATTTTATGAGACACTTTTGTGTTTTGTAAAAGAAGTCTATCTAATGCCGCTCCCCGTACAGACTCTTACATTATTTCAAATAGTTCCATCACTCCTCCATGGTAGCTTTTAGAGTTTGAATAGCATGTGAATGTGATCTACCTGATAACAACAAATAGGTTAGGTATCTGTATTATTATCTCGAATTTGAACAAAACTGTCTGGTGCTGGTGACAGAACGTCGCCAGTCTATGCGATCTACAGGGTGTTAAAAATGGAGTGTCCAATATTTTAGGAGGTGCTAGCATGTATCAAAACAAGAAAATAATATCTATTAAACATGGGTCCTACAACACATAATTTCTGAGATCTAAATACTTGTTCATAGGAGGTGCTCAATGTGACGTCCATTCATGGCAGTGCATTCCTCTGCCCTTCGGCGTAAGGAATCACGCACTCTTTTAAATATACCATTACAAGAAGTCTAGGGATTTAGGTTTAGGGAACGAGCAGGCCAAGGTGTGGGGCCTCCCCGATCAACCCCGTGATCCTGAAATATCAGCGTCAGGTGTTCACGCACATTGCGGAGAAAATATTCTGGTGTTCTATCATGCATGAACCACATCTGTAGTATTTTGCTAACATGACACATACTGTACTACACCAAGGTAGGCAATAGGTTAATAAGAAAGTTCTGATAACGAGCCTCAGTTAATCTCTGTGGTAGCACGTATGGCCCTATTAACCTATCGCCAAGAACGCCTGCCCATACGTTGATTGAGAATCAGAGCCGATGCCTCGTTTATTCAACTGCATGGGAATTTTCATCAGCCCACACATGCTGATTACCAAAAATTCATTGTGGGATCATCCATTTATATTTACTATACTCTTCAATCTTTGTCTTCTTTTGATATTAGCGTTCTATTGTTAATGCAAGTGTTATGTTCTTGTCGTACGTTTATGTTGTCACGTTAATTTTAAAGTTTTCATTGTGACTGAGCCCTTAGGCTTGTGTAATAACTTGCCTGCATCACTTTGGAGGAATCGGGGTGGTCTTCATCGCTGATCCCTCCTTGTCCGTCCTCAGGTTCGCCATCACTGGCGTCCGAAGAACAGAGCCAACAAAGTATGGCTCCCATAGCACTCACAACTGTAACAAGAAGCGAGAACTATTTAGAATAGACTCAACTTCACTTTTACAAGTACACATGCAGGGCTCAATATGACATTTACAATCACTCCAATTCGTTTTATACTACGAACTATATAGATTTCATCTTCAGTTACACGAACATTTAAATGATTAGCTTCCGTTTGTTGTTGTGCAAGGCCTCTAATAGACGAAGTCATTTGTTTTCATTTCATTATAGCCTGAGGTGGCAAATGATAAAACACAGTGCTAACTTAAAACTTGTGTATCGCGTTAAATATCAGTCCTATTAAAATGTTATATAGAACAAAACTTACAGGAAATCATTCTTAAAGAACCTTTCGTTAAATAGGCAGTAGTTTTCATAAAAATTAATAATAAGCTCCTTATAACACCTCTTTTTAAATAAAGTATTTTGAATGCCATTTCTCCTAAGATATAAGTTAGATCGAACTTAATTATTATTATTCTAATTTTCATGCAAATCGGGTTCAGCCATTATTGCGTAAAAAGTTAACAAACATCAAGACAGATAGACACACAAACAAATATGAAAACGAAGATTTCAAAAATGCGATATTTTGTCTCAGGTTGGTTAATTATACATGTTGATAACAATTATTTTTGAAAAAGCAAAAATTACCTGAAAAATTTTGGTTACATATTTATTATTAATATAGATGTGATATTGGAGTACTAGAGTAGTACAAGACGAGCAAAACATTTACAACTTAACAAATGGCTTTTAAGGAGCTCGCAGGTTCATTACCGCCCTCACATAAGCCCGCCATCCGTCCCTATCCTGTACAAGATTAATCTAGTCTCTACCATCATATCCCACCTCTCTGAAATCCATTTTAATATTATTGTCCCATCTACGTATCAACCTCCCCAATCGTCTTTTTCCCTCCGGCCTCCCAACTAACACTCTATATGCATTTCTGAATTTGCCCACACGTCCTACATGCTCTGCCTGTCTCAAACGTCTGGATTTAATGTTCCTAATTATGTCAGATGAAGAATACAATGCGTGCAGTTCTGCGTTTTGTAACTTTCTCCAGTCTCCTGTAACTTCATCCCTTTTAGCCCCAAATATTTTCCTAATAACCTTATTCTCAAACACCCTTAAACTCTGTTCCTTCATCAAAGTGAGAGTTCAAGTTTCACAACCATACAGAACCCCTTTAATATAACTGTTTTATAAATTCTATCTTTCAGAATTACACCAATAAATATATTGTGATAACTAAATAGATTGAACACTAATAATACAAATACGTACAAGAAGAGTATGTGACAAGTGGATCTCTAGACGAGAAATTGTTTTGATAAAGACAAATATTAATTTGAGATTGAAGTACTACAACATGAACAAAAACATTACGTAAATTAATTTATATAGATTACATATTTTAGACTAGGCTTATCGTATTCTATTTAAAATCAGATTTCTCCACAAAATATAAATTATAGCTGTGAATTGTCAAATATTATAAAATTAATATCAATGTCTAATTTCGAATTGTTCATACGTTGTTTGTTAGTTTACAAAATATTTAGTTAAGTTACTTATCTCCTATACTTTCCATTCTATTCTCAAATCTTCAACATAAAAGGAGAAATTTTCCTGTTAGATAAAATGAAGGCCCATAGGTAATTAATAGCAGTAGGGTTCTGTCCCACTCGCCTGTATTCTTTACCGGCGTGGACATTGTATTTCATACTCACTGCTGCTACCTACTGAGTAAAGCTCAGATCATAGTATGGTCGAAACACTAAGATCAATGAAAGATTTCCATGACCCTATCGAAAATCGAATCCACGTCCTCCCGATTCTGTAGTGTGGAGCCTTATTTGCGGCGCTAACACAGGCCCATCAAAGCTTTTTATGTAATAGGCATTCATTATTTCTAGAAAGTGAAATTCAATTTCCTTTTACTGAATATATGTATAACAATTATTTACCTGGAGTAACTTGAAGTTGCTGAAGTATTCTCACAAAGAAATCACGCTTCGTAATCCTTTTCTGCTCACTCTTATAAACACCCACTTGAAATAACACAACTGGAATGTCGTTTCCATGGTTTGCACAAGAATAGCGAAGACAGAGAATCATAGCATATTGTAGCTACGTTTGTCGCTAGGTAACTATAATGGGTAAAATTTACTATGCAGTCATGCGCAGATTCAATTTCGACCTGTATATCAGAATGTGTGTATAATACAATAATATGGAAAATTAATTCATTGATATTGAAATTTGCATTGCATGCTGCATTTTATATCAATAAATATCTAGTTAAATTTCGCCACATTGTATGGTCATTAAAATGTGATACATAACTCAAAATATTGCTTTTATAAACCTTCAAAAATATGAAGGGTCATCGAATATGACACCATATTGGTATTACATCCCCTAAGTTATATGATTTTTGCATTCATTGTCTGAATTATGCCTTTTCACAGATAATAGCATACATCAAAATATAACTCCAATATTAATATGATGTACCGAAGTACATAATATATTTTCGTGCAGGATTTCTGAGTTATCATATGATGAAGGATGGATGGAGCGAGAAAAATTCTCTTCGGCACCGGGACTCGAACCCCGGTTTTGAGCTCTACGTGTTGACGGTTTATCCACTAAGCCACACCGGATTCCAGTTCCGATGCCGGATTAAATTCTCTCAGTTTAAGTTCCACCTATCATTTTCACCTTCACTCGTAATGAGTGCACCTCTGCACATAGTGTGTTGGACATTGTTCCACTGTCACACATCTGTGATAGTGCATGAGGGTTGGCCACCTAAAGGGAAACTGAGAGGTGTAACTTAAACCGAGAGGATTCAATCCGGCAACTGAACTGGAATCCGGTGTGCATAGTGGATAAAACGTCAGCACGTAGAGCTGAAAACCCGGGTTCGAGTCCCGATGCTGGAGAGAATTTTTCTCCGCTACATCCATCCTTCATCATATATCTCCAATGTTTCGTTTACACAGATAGTCTTCGATAACTGCTGACCAATAAATCTTTTTTGTGAAGGCAACCAGTGCACAAAAGGAAATGAGGGACCTTCTATAGCTCCAATTCAATTTGAACACTTGCTATTTGTTTATTTCTTCGTCTGGAGTTAAGTCCATTGGGCCTTCGCTTCCACACCACCAGAAATATATTAGAACCACAAGAAAAATTATAAATGCATATTAGTCTAATATAATGACGTGTAACAAAATTAATATAATAGAAATATGACTGGATATACAAGTTCAAATTTAATGTAATGCAAATTAAGGAATGATTCTACGATAATCAAATGTTTACTAAAGTAACAGTGACACCCAGTTTCACTGTAATTAACCAATGGAAGGTATGCTGTTTTAGCATCTTGGCACAAAGGTAAGATGGAGCGTGAATCTATCAAAGAAAAATATTATTAAATATATAGAGATAAAAATATTATCTGCATTACCTGTGACATCGATTGAGGAATTAGAATTGCAATAGTAAACTTCATTACTACATTTGACAATACACATCTATTGATAAATTTTCTAGAGGAATGTGCTATAGCAATGGTCGTCAATACTCGCTGAAATGGGTAAAGGGTAACGAGTGTGTCGTAATAAGCTCCGTCGTGCAGAAAGTAGAGGCAGAAAGCTTACCCGCCAGCAGCCACGGTTGCATGCTAGTACAATGTCTTACCCGCGGGCAGGAGACGCTAGCCCGAGGGTGCAGTGTGCCGATGACCGCTGCGGTGTATTCATGATCTTAATTGAAATGAAGTAGGTCTAATGTAAAATACATAGTGAATTTGATTTATGTTTTGTAACATGTTTGTGCAAAGCAATAATTTTACAACATTACATTTGTTCGGATCAAATCTCTAAGCATTTAAAGACAAAATTAAACTTCTTTCTATCATTTATTATCGCAAAAAACTGCTATCTTAAATTGACTGAGCATCGGAAATTAAGTCAATGTTTTTCAGTCACTAAGTTAGCTTTACTATGCTTGATATCTTTTCGTAAAACTAGTCTACTCCCAATGAACACCACATCCACTCTACTATACTCGGTGGTATTCTTAGCTTTACATATAAACTAGTGGCTTGTGCAGCAAATGCTGCTGCAAACTAAGTTCGTCAGACGTTCAAATAAAAATTTTTCAGATTTATTTTCAATGAAGAATACTTGTCTTTTTGATAGTTATTTGCTTCTATAATAATTAAACATACTCCCTCTGAATGGATTTTTTCAACTTCAGTTTTTGAGTTTCAATGCGAAAACGCAAGTATCAATGTCAGGACGATAGCAGTAGCTATTTCAGGTCATTGTGGATTGTAGGCAAAGGTTAAAAAAATGTCAGGTTTGCTAAGCTTTCAAACAATAACATTTTTGTATAGCTGGTGCATGTAGAACTTGAAATGTAGAGCGTAAAATCATTTTATCCTACTAAGAGCTCTTGCTGAAATGATCTGGAGACTACAAAATTTTCTAGGCCTCTTATTTTATCAGTAAGTAATACCTTTTTATCTTTCCTTAGGAACTGTAATTTTTGCGCTCTCTCGGGCCAATACTGAAGACAATGATACATATCAATATCTACACTACAGCGCCATTAAGTATATGAAAAAGACCCAACCCCACTGGGTTAATAAATGTAAAAATATTTGATTTTTAATAACAATATTATTATCTTACTTAAGTTTTGTAGTTATATATAGCAGTCACTCATTAAATTATAGAAATGAAGATCTAAATTAAGATATTCTCTACATTTACTTACATAACCTCAAAACGTTTCACTTTCATGTCATCAATATAGCATTAATATTATGTACAATTAATGAAAAATAGACGCATCATGATATTAACTATAATAATATTTAATTTATAATGGTAATAATGTCATCAAACCACCTCAAGTTTCGTAGATTTGAATATTCAATACACAGCTGTACTCAGAAAATTATAGGCCTACACTGCAGAATCAGTTTTTAATAATAAATTGAATTGAGCTCTAAATGTGTCGGTAATCCTGCAGGTCATGGCCTTCGTGTAATAGCCTATTGTTTATTGTAGTGTGTGTTTTGTTCTGAAATTCAATCAAGTCGGCCGTGATTCAATAAAATTAGTTCTCAAAACTGACAACAGATGGATTTTGGAAAATAGGAAAATTATGTAGGAAAATTGACATTTCACTACTACTACTTTTCCGAAAAATTTTGGGTTCCGAGCTTCGAAATGAGGGGCCATTTATTAAAATCCGTTCAGCCATTTTCCCGTAATTTCCATTACCAGTTCAAATTATATAAGTATATAGTTGTGATGTCTTTATAATGTTAATATAGTTACTTGAGACTGTTGCCTTTAATTATTTCCTACGTAAAAATTTACCACAACAATATTGAAAAAAAAAAAAGATTGAAAATCATTTGGGCAGCTTCCTGTCTAACATAATCAGGCATTAAATAAAGTGTTTAGTTTCATTAACCTAAATTATGTACAAAGTGTCTGATTTAAGCCGTTCATTTTTATTTACGCAGCCCAAATATCAGTCCACACATGTTGAAGATATTTATTTATTTATTTATTTATTTATTTATTTATTTATTTATTTATTTAATGTATTTATTTATTTACCTATTTATTTAGTTACCTTCTTATTTATTTATTTACCTATTTATTTATTTGTTTATTTACTTATTTATTTATTTATCTATTTATCTAATTACTTATTTATCTATTTATTTATATATTTACTTATTTATCTATTTATTTATTTATTTATTTATTTATCTATTTGTCTATTTATTAATTAATTAATTAATTTATTTATTTATTTATGTATTTATTTATTGATGTATTTATTTATGTATTTATTTATTTATTTTGTATGTATGTATTTATTTATTTATCTATCTATTTATTTAGTTATCTATTTATCTATGTATCTATTTGTGTATTTATTTATTTACTTATTTAGTTATTTATTTATTTAGTTATTTATTTATTCAGTTATTTATATATTCAGTTATTTATTTATTATTTATTTATTTAGTTATTTATTTATTTATTTGGTTATTTATTTTTTATTTATTTATTTATTTATTAGTTATTTATTTATTTAGTTACTTATTTATTTATTTATTATTTATTTAGTTATTTATATATTTATTTTTTTATCCTGGTAGAGAAATGGCCGTCAGGCCTTCTCTGCCCCTCTTCCAAGGGTATGTAATGGTTCCGCAGCTCCCATGTGAATATCTTCGTATCATAAGTAATGTTAAACATGTGCAGTCAATCTGTTAATTATTTCTTTTCTTTCGGCTTTGCAACGATTCTTATAGTCACGTTTATCATTGTATAGTGTTTTATTGAGTTATTTGCTCTTCTTAGAGTCCCAATATTGTTTCTTAATGCGTAAGTAATCTCCTGTTTTTCAGATTAATTTGTTTTTCGTTTTTTTTTCTTTCGGAATAAGTAACGGACATGACAAAAACTACCTTTAAAGAACAGCGTACAGATTTAATAGAATTTATTAACCCTTTGAAGCGCATTGGTTACAGTACATAACCACCTTTTAAATTTGAGTTTCTGCCTATTTACAGTGTGATATTTATTTCAAAACTACTGCGCTGCGTTCACTGATCCCTAGTAACTGTAGAAGAATTTTATTTTCCCTATAGCCCTATTTGTGTTGCTCCACTAAGATGGCCGGTGTTATTGTGTATAGTTGGGGTGTGAAAGACTCGCTATGTGTTTTTATTTCAGTTGTATGCTAAATTATCACAGTTATGTAAGTTTCTATTTAGTATTATTTGTCTTTAGGTCTTTTAGAACATATTTCAGTAACAAGATTGTAATTTTTTCGACACATGTGTCGTCAATATAGAAATAATATAGTGGTTTCAAAACGTAACCACTACGCAAACAGGGTAGTTATACATACCAAATCCAACAAAATGTTCCATTTTTGTGTCATCTTATTCATCATGGCTACAAGGAAGAGATGGTTGGTGACAATCACAAAGTGTTTTTGACAACTTTTTCACAAATTTGAATCTGATGATCTCTAAGGTAGCAAAATATCTATGCATGTGGTACAGTTAAGACATGGGCGTATTGGTTTACCACACGACGAAAGAAGAGACCGCGACAAGAAATGGTGAGAGTGATAGCCGTACGTCATATGCTGGAGTGTCCTGGCTCAAGTGGAAGGATAGAAGGTCCATTCTTTTCCTTTCTAATTACCACGCAACACATGTGAAGTGGCACTTTGTCTTAATGAAACCAGAAACAGTTTCCTTTTGTATCATTCGCAATAAGTCTGAAGAAATTGTGTTCTGCAGTATTGCATAGTCGTTTCACCATGAAACCACACTTTTCTGTGTAAAAAATGGAAGTTTTTAAGATTTTTAAAATTTGAGGCGCTTCTCTTAGACAAATAAAAGTTCAATTTCATTGCAAACACAATTTTTTATTTCCTTCCCAAATGCGTGCATCAAAGGGTTAATTCATTTGTAGATACTGAATTTAGATTATGTCACTCCTAGCGACACTACCATGACAGCGTCAAAACCTGGGTAGAAAAAGAAAAACGTTGCATTCAGGCTATGATAGATCATATTATGGCAGTAGTATTTAATCTATGGAACGCATACCCCAGGGGTACGAATCCCACTGACTATGTAAAAATGCTGCCATATTTATTTTATTGTAATTCATATAATTATAACAGCTTATACATTTTCTCTTACAATATCAACTCTTCTTCTTCCTTGCTTCAGTAATAATTTACATATTTCATTAGAGCATCACTGAGGTACTTGAATTTTTTTCACCATTTTTCGAAGGATAAATTTACAATTTTTTTTATTTCCATTTCGTAATATGTACTGGTCACGGCAAAGACCTACAATATTATTGGGATTACTTTTACAAATTATAAAATGGAACCAATTCTCTTATTCCTTCAGGGTGATTGTGTACATTTCTTACAGACTTTTGGGGACGATATTGGGGATCATAACGATCAAAGTTCATATCCGAGTCTTGTCCGGAATCGTTTTGTTTGGTAAATATTGGAGTGAGTAGAAATACGAAATTTGATATTGGAAACCATAAAGAAGAATATTTAAAAGGGGACTAGAAATCTTTACGTTCTGGAAAACGCCGAATGTAAAATAATCAAAACACATACATACATACATACATACATACATACAACATACATACATACATACATACATACATACATACATACATACATACATACATACATATACATGCATGCATACATACATATATACATGAGTGTTCTGCCCAACGGCAGGTCTTTCACTGCAAACCCAGCATTTTCCAATCGTTACTATTTTCTGCCATCTTCTTAGTCTCCGCATATGAACCACATATCTTAATGTCGTCTATCATCTGATAAATTTTTCTTCTGCCCCGAACTCTTCTTCCGCACACAATTCCTTCCGATACTTCCTTCAGTAACCACTTTCTTCTCAGCCAGTGACCTAACCAATTCGTTTTTCTATTTCAGTTCAGCTTCAGCATGTTTCTTTCTTCACCCACTCTTTCCAACACAGTTTCATTTCTTATTCTGCCTGTCCACTTCACACGCTCCAAACTTCTCCATATCCACATTTGAAATCCTTCTATTTCGTTCTCTTCATTTCGTGTAATGTCCATGTTTCTGCCCCATACAATGACACAAAAAAATTATAATATTATTTTTCGAAATACCCTCATTTTTTAGAGAATTTTCACATTTGTTTCCTACTTTTGCTTTTACATTTTCAAATATCTACCAAAATATTGACCGATTACAAATAGGTTATATTTATTTTTATATATAATAGTAATAGTAATAATAATAATAATATAATAATAATAATAATAATAATAATAAAATAATAATAATAATAATAACTGCCTCCCATTGGAGGTAGCCCAGAAGGACTCAGTATACTCTCCTACATGAATTTTGCAATATCAAATGTTTACATAAATTTTGTAGAAAGAAAATTAAAATAAACATATATGAATAGAAAGTGAATAAATAAACAAAATTAAACAGAGTGAATATGATGACTCAGAATTTGGCAAGAGCGTTTCAAAACTGAAGTTATGATGTCAGCAGTAAGTGTCTGTGGTAGTTCAAAAGTCTTCCTGAAGCGTTCAAAGAACTTGGGAATCACACCACGAGCTCCAATAAGAAGACCAATCATCTCAATGTCTTCAATCTGGTATTTTGCTTTGAAGTAATCAACTGTTGGCAGATAAATGTTGATCTTTTCTTGATTGACATCCTCCGGCTGGCTACTCCCCGTTTCAATCCTTATGGTAGGATCAATTATATATCTTTCTTGGTAGTCTGGGAATACGCTATGATGTCAATACGTCTAAAGGAGTCATTAGTAGCAAGGCAAAAAACTTCCTCTTCTACTGTCTAAGACTTTTTTCTCAAAGCAGTTGCAATTAAGGATCGAACATGATGGTGTCTGGCATATCGGAGGAGTAAACCTCTGTTACACTGACCTTGGACGTGGGCAAGGGTTTCAGTCTCCGGGCAGCCATGTCTGCACCGGGATCCGTCC
Organism: Periplaneta americana; assembly: GCF_040183065.1. Lineage (NCBI taxonomy): Eukaryota > Metazoa > Arthropoda > Insecta > Blattodea > Blattidae > Periplaneta > Periplaneta americana. Next base: position 30,086,057 of record NC_091125.1, read on the forward strand.
AAAGAGCGACCAGGTACTCCTCTAACTGCTGCTAACAAAATAATCGATTGGCCTATGTTTATTTTGTCAGCCTTCACTCCAGTACAGAAATCGCCCTCCCCTCATTCACACTATACAGATGATTCTTGAGTCGTTCGTGAACGTACAGACCAACGTTGTTCTCGTCAGTACAGAGAGCGTCTTTTCTTCGTGCTCACTTTACATTTCATGTCGTTTCGGACTAATGGTTATTTAATAACTGTTTTGCGGATCACTTTGCTTTACTTCGAAATTCCTGCACGTTGTTCAAACAATTCCTCTATTATTCTCAGGGTATTCGTGAATTTAATATAAAATCCATAGTCGGAAAGAGACGCCTATTTACGAAATCTGAGACCTTCGGGGTAGCCCAGACAACGATACGTACGTCTGCTGGTCCCGAGTTGCGATTCAGCGTGAGTTAGATTCCCGTTTGAGCTATCTGGTTGGGTTTTTGCAGAGGTTTTCTCCAAGTGTAAAAGGAAGGCCAGATAATTATTAAACAATTTTATTAAACGTAACTTTAACATTGTGAAAATTACATTTTATAATTTTGATGCAATCCGCTGCAGTTAACTGAAGAGATTCTCGGCTCTTACGGAGAATTTTCATTACCTGAAACACAATAAATAAATAAATAAATAAATAAATAAATAAATAAATAAATAAATAAATAAATAAATAAATAAATAAATAAATAAATAAATAAATAAATAAATAAATAAATAAATAAATAAATAAATAAATAAATAAATAAATAAATAAATAAATAAATAAATAAATAAATAAATAAATAAATAAATAAATAAATAAATAAATAAATAAATAAATAAATAAATAAATAAATAAATAAATAAATAAATAAATAAATAAATAAATAAATAAATAAATAAATAAATAAATAAATAAATAAATAAATAAATAAATAAATAAATAAATAAATAAATAAATAAATAAATAAATAAATAAATAAATAAATAAATAAATAAATAAATAAATAAATAAATAAATAAATAAATAAATAAATAAATAAATAAATAAATAAATAAATAAATAAATAAATAAATAAATAAATAAATAAATAAATAAATAAATAAATAAATAAATAAATAAATAAATAAATAAATAAATAAATAAATAAATAAATAAATAAATAAATAAATAAATAAATAAATAAATAAATAAATAAATAAATAAATAAATAAATAAATAAATAAATAAATAAATAAATAAATAAATAAATAAATAAATAAATGAATAAATAAATGAATTAACAGTATTTCAATTTGCAACTAATACTGTAAACTTAATATATAGGTGCTTCGAAAGAGATGGACAATTATTTGAGTAGCTTAATATCAAAGACGGACATCTGATCTCAATCGAAATTTAGATAGCTGTGGTTTTTTATACAATTTTTCATGCTCTTTCCAGTTTTAGTGAAACCAAATGCAAACTCAAACACTATAATTATAAAATAAGTCGTGCTAAATATTACAAAGCACACTGTGAATTAAAAAATTGCCTCTAAATCAAAACTATGGAGACGACAGATGTCCGTCTTTGATATTAAGCTACTCATTTATGAAAATTACGAACTGAAACAAGCAAAAATCTCCAATAAACCTTGGTCCGCAAATTAGACCTTAGGCAGAGGAAGGCTGTACGTTGGCCTCCTACATCACGGGTTTTAATTCGAACAGATTTCTGTGTTTTGGGTCATGTAAAAAGCCTGGTTCACACTTCTGATGTCAACACACTTTACGAATTGCGGTTTGGAATTGAACATGTCTTTCAGTAAGTAAGTAATGATCCATGACTGCCTGAGAGATTTTGCAGCTCACTACAGACTAGAGAACAACATTGTGTTCAGATGCATGGGCAGAATTTTGAACACCTGCTAGGCAGAATTCAGTTGGGGATATGTTGTTGTTGTTTTCTAATGCCAGGCGTTTGACAATAAAGTCATTTGACCTCTTGCACTCCAATATTTTTCAAAGATATTATCATGACCAGCCACTGAAGCACAGATTTTGAGGTGTTCCGAATCCATTTCTTGAGTTGGGGATATCCACACGTCTGTTCTTATCCATCGAGAAAACTCCACAGAAAATGTGCATTATGTCGACAATAGTTAGGGTATGGACTAATATGTTTTGGAGTTTTTTTATTGCAGTAATTTGTGTTATCCTTGTAGAAATTATTGAGCATTACTTTTGAAACACCTGCAATTTTAGTTACGAATTTTAAGGCAATTCAAGTTTTGTTTCCTGAAGACTGGAGTTTAGTTTTTCAAAATAATTTACATTGATTATTCGTCTACTATATTTAAGTCAATTATTTCGGCAGCATCAGAAATTACAATGAGTTTGATGGCGGTGTGAAACACAGAATAAATAACCACAATTTAGCTATTGTCACATGTACATCATTTTGATATACTAAGTCAACGTTAACAGATGTATTTAAAAAAAATATTTTTTTTTTCAGTCACCAGAAGTTAGGTGAACATAAGCCATCACTTACTAACTCATTCCTCGTAACACGTTACTAATAGTGTATAATGGTATCTATATTAGGCAAGACTTCACAGTGACCCTTGTTGTCTGATAGCTACTAGTTTATTCACGGAAGTTCTACGGTTTTCAATTCATCTAATTACCTTAATCTATCATTACCATATGCAACATGTATAACAGTAAACAATTGAACTAATATTCTGAATGTAGTGTAATAATGAAACGCAATGTGTTGTTATTGATTAATAAATAACTTATACCTTCTTTAATATTTACACTTATAGGTGTACAAATATATGTAATTTATAATTTGTTCATTCTACCACATAATTATGATATTATTTCCAAATGCAAGTTCATGTTCAACACAGATGTCCCTGTGGTTCAGTGTGTGTATGACAATGTATGCTTTTGGGAGCGAGAGAGAGAGAGAATGTGTATGAGCATAATATTTTTAAATCTACTGTCACATGCCTCTTCAGCAATCAAGTTACACTAAATGCCAAATTGTTACTGAAGGGAATATCTGTGTTAATGAATGATAAATAAATAAGGAAAGTGGATAAAATTGAGACAATAATACATACTTTTTATTTCACAGCGCCGTTTCTTGGCATCCGTCTGGAGTGGCTGGTACCTATGAAAAGAAAGAAACTGGTAAGTATTGTGTTGAAAGTATGTTGCCGGTACTGGTATATATGTTGCAGTCCTTTTTATTCTTCTTGATATAAATTAAGCTGCATGACGTGATTTGTAGCTATCACTGAATAGTATTACATTCAATATTTATTCAATAACTGAAAATTCTAGATCTCCCACTGAAGTAGTCTCCTCCAGTCTGTACCTCCCTGGAAGGATTTAATAATTTCAAATCTCCAACATGATCAGGACACAATAATTCTAATAAAAATTTATGTATCAATTATACTAACTATTCTATGACGGTCTTACTAATAAAAACTTTATATACAGACGTTTAACTGTCTTATACTTATGCACTGAGTAGCTCGTTTATACGTCGTGTGTAAATTCCTTACTAATAATCACTACATATGTCGTGTATAACAGTATAACTGTTACACAGCTACGTCATAGTTTCGTCATTACTTAATTACGAAAGGTAATAGAATAACTGAGGTTCTCTGCTGCATCCGGTAGAGCGCTCTAGTGTGCCGTATTATGTATCGATAGTACAACTGGCTCTGATCGATTACCACACTATATTTCGGTCAAAGGGTACAAGCTACAGCAATATTATTCTAATTATTCTATGCTCTTTAGTTTGTTCTTCTGTGGTTACAAGGCAACCATCATTATAAAATGACAGTCGATACGAACATCTGTTAGAGGGGCGGCCATTTTTTCTCTATATACAACGCTTAAACAAGGGGTTTCGTGTATATAACTACTGCAAAGCAATTCCCATTGTATAGTTACAGGCTGTTTATACATCCATTGCTTATGCATGGTTTATTAGTAACGTTTTCTTTCCCAAATCTGCATAAGTCTCGTATAAAAACTATACACGATTTATTAGTAAGACCGTAAGTATATAGATGTAAAATAACTCTACACAGACTGGGTTGAGCACCGATAAAATTGTTCTTGCTGTAAATGTGTTTAAACCTTTATTCAATTCAATTCAATTCAATTCAATTCAATTTATTAAGCCATTAAACATACAGTGATAGGCTTCGTCACAAAAAAAACACACATTTGAAAATACACATATAATTGAAAACAGAATTAGAATGAAAACACACAACATTTTGAAACTCTAAAATTAATTAAAACACTTCACTCTTATGTAATAATTGTAACTAATCTAAATAACTTTATTTATTAAAAAAACAATTTCGTATGAATTTATGTTAAGAAACTCATCTACAGAGTAGAAAGGATTAATTAAAAGCCAATTATAAAATCTAGCTTTGAAACTATTGGTTGGTAACTTAAAATATTGACTGGGAAGCTTATTTCATCCCCATGACAGAAAAATGTGTACTAGTTTTATGAAATCTACAGTATGGAATATTAATTTGTTCACTATTTCTAATTTCATGATCAAGTATATTGGCTATTAATGAGTAATTGACTGTATTTTGCCGAGTGTAAAGGATTAGGTCGTGTGTGTGTATATATATATATATATATATATATATATATATATATATATTAGGGTGGCCCTTATTTTTCAACTTTCTAAAAGTTTTGCTCCCACCCCTATACCTTGTTCCAATGAACAAAAAAACGATCTGTGCAAATTTTCAGCTCAGTCGGACAAATGCGGGGCGACCCTCATCGACCATGAATTTTTGAAATTTTAACCCTGAAAATATTTTTTCTATTATTATTATTATTATTATTATTATTATTATTATTATTATTATTATTATTATTATTTTATGTGCTTTATTCACTTATTTTGTTATTAAACATGATTTTGTCTTTGATGAATGGTTTTTCAATTATTATTTCAAAACTGTCTGTGCTGATCTGCTGACTGCCGGTGTAAAGTGACTTTCAAGACGTCTTTTCCATAGAATTGTAAAATGGCATCAACCTCTTCAGGTAGTTCGTCACACAAGTTAAAAAAAAAGACTTCTGTGTCTCTCTTGTTGGCTACATCTGCAATCAAATCATCGGAGCCAAACTACTTTCGAATTGGCAAGTTTTAAGAGTATTCTCCTACAATGTAAGAGTTGTAAATATTTCAACAAAGGAAAGTGTAGCATTAGTGATTCAAGAAGTTTCCATTTTTTGGAAAAAAGAACGAATCCCTACTAGAAGAACTAACCACTGCATTGATAAGTTATTGAATCTCTATGATGAATGGAAGGGTTTACAGAAATTTTGAGTAGAACTGTAGGTAAGAAAAAGGAAAAAAGAGATCTTTTTGTGGAAATTATGGACGATCTCTTTGACGTAGCTCATTCAGATGCTTTAGGACAGATGAAAAATGAAGAGGATAAGAATTGCTTAAAGCTTCAGCGCCAAAAAGGACGACCAGGCTGCATGGTTGGTGTAGATCAAAAACTAAAACACAGGGAAGAAAGAGCACTGAAGCGTAATGCAATGGACATTGCCAGGAAAGAAAGGACTTCCGAAGAAATCTAACAACATTTTACTACTCATCAGCTTGCTACATCACAGTTTTTTTACTCCCCGTCTCTCTGAAGATTTTGATAGTTGCAAAATCAATGATAGCAATGGGGTTTACACATTAATAGCTGCTGCAGAAGCTTTCGGGCATGATACTGAAAATGTGGTAATAAATTGCACTTCTTTTCAACGCCTTACAAAAAATTTAGAGAAGCAAGACACACAGAAATTATTTTTCTTGCTCGAGTGTATGTTCGAGCCTGGTTTTTGTCATCAGAACAATTAAAGCATTTTATCATGATTTCCTATTCATGCGTGAACTGATAAATTATCAGGATATTGATCCAGAAATCAGTAAGGCTGCAGCAAATAAATTTTCCAACCATCTCTGGTACTTAGTTCCCGAAACTATGGCTCTATCCAACAGCACTTAAAGCAAATATGGCTCAAGTTATACTGGATGCAGACGAAGGTGAAGAAGAGAAAGAAGAAGAAAATCAAATGAAGAGGAACATTCTGCATCAAATTGATTTTTCTTCCTTTACTGATATTCGGTTGTTGTCTTTTGTAACTCGTGGTACTAAACTTTTCTTCACGAGATTTTCTATCAGCACCGATTTCCTCGACAAAGACCTTTCAACTTGAAAGAATGATCCTGTTTAAGATAGTTGTTCTGAATGACGTTGCAGAAAGAGAAGTCCAACTCATTCAGGATTACAATAACATTCTCACAAAAGATGAAACTGAGAAACAATTTGTTTTGCAGATCATTACCAGAGACCGTAAAAAATACTCAACTGCTACTAAATCCTCTCTTAGAAATAATAATGTTCAATGTTCGTTCGTTTGATTCTATAGAAATTATCGTTGTAAATAAAAATGTGTTTCTTTTATAGATGTTGTATGCGTTACTGCGTTACTAAAAAAATCCTAATATTTCTTAAATTTTTATCTTCTTTCAGGAATTTTTCGAATTAACTTTTGGGGAATTTAATTCAGAATATTTTTGAACAATTACTGGGACTGCCAGGATGTTCATATAAATTTCTCTAGTAGAATAAAGGAAAATGGTCTAGGTAGGAAGAAGTATATCGCTTTTGTATGGAATTAATCGTTGCGTAGACTATGTTCCAACTTCAAAGCCTTTGAGGGTCGCCAAGCAGTTGTCTGATTGAGCTGAAAATTTGCACAGATTATCTTTTTGTTGATTGCAACAAGATAAGGGGGTGGGAGCAGCACAATTTTAACTTTCGGAAAATTACCTATAGCTAAGGGCCACCCTAATATATATATATATATATATATATATATATATATAAAATTTATGATAGTTAATATCTGTGATTGTTTGAAAAGAGGTCGACAATGTTCAAGATAGTTTGACTGACATAGAATTCTAATGGCTTTCTTTTGCAAAATCAAGACACTCCCAATTTTGCTACCATTTCCCCAGAAAATTAAGGCATACCTAATTATCGACTGAAAGAACGAAAAGTAGGCACATCTTAAATAGTTTTGAGAAACACAAGTCACTAATTTCTCTAATAAATATATAACTCTTGATAATTTTGGTGATTAGCAATCCGCTGGTGGAGAGAAGGTTGTTGTTAACCTAACTTACTGAAGTAAATCTATATATGTGGAAAAGTCAGCCGGACATCTAATTGAATTTGAGCCTATTTGTAATGTCTCGGCGATTGATTTCCAGAAAAAAATCACGATAGAAAAGTTGTTAGCTAACGAACAGTGATTTCGAGGAATGGACAATATTTAGCATTCAAATGGATAACTATATCAGAATAGTGAAATATGATGATGTTATTGATGATGATGATGATGATGACGACGATTATGAGGCCTATGTGACATCTTATAAGGACGGAAAGTGGATACACAGCAATGTTATTTAAATATATATTTGTAGATCGAGAACATTAAAATCAATCACAGAGGATACATGTATATGGTGCTTTTGCAATGTTAGAGGTAGAAAAATTAACTACGGCTCTCTGGTCTTCATTTTTATATTTCGAACAAAGGCTATATTTCTTATATTCTGCTGTAAGATGCATCTTCCTCAAACTTAAGTTGATTAAAATTATTCTCAAAGACAAACGATTTTAACTGAAAGGAATATCTGAGACACTGAAAAATGATGAATTAAACAAGGTGGTTAAAAGGTAATAATACATAGTAACTATTGCATAGGTGGAACAAAATTAATGTTCTTAATGAAGATATGAAGTTCCTAAACAAATATCAACGTCCATCTTCTATGAAATGAACATACTGTTCAAAATTTGATTGCAATAAATGCTTATCGAATGAACTTTCAGTGTTACAGAGGTTATGAGTACCCTGTAAGGAATATGCTATGTGAACTTTGTATAGATTTACTCACCCAAGTTGAGATCTGGTGCTCTAATTTCTCCACACGTAGTGGTTCGTTAGTGACTTCGTTAAAATGCTGTGAACAGAAAAGAAATTATTAACAATTATATCTACATTATATGGCAGGAATATATTTCTTACGGGCATTTGATCTTCTTTTTAAATATGGGTGCATTAAACTCTAATTGTGAGTTTTGTATCTCTGAAGTATCTTAAATTAGATTTCTGTGCAAGTGCCGCAAGTGGCAGCCCCACCACTCAAGTACTCTCTTCCGGCCAATACCGGTACATTAAAAATATATCATGGTTCGACATTCCCGAAGCCGTAAAGTGTCCATGAGTTAGTAGGCTACTTGGTTCGGAATATTCATAGAAGCTAAATCAAGCAGTGGTTTAGAGAACTGAATATGGTGGGTGGAATCCAAAGAGCCCGGAACATTGACATTAACTGTTTTGTGTAGTTCAAGGGTCCAGCTACCAACTATGCATTAAATCCCCTCTTTATTACAATATGTTTATAGTCTCTGAAGATATTCACCAGGAATCTTTCCATACCTTCGACATTATTCATTTTTTATAGACTATATGACATTTTTTTAATCACTACAAATAGAAAATCTGATTTTGCGTTATAATTGCAAGGGAAAACATTTTTTTTTTTTTTTTTTTTTTTTTTTAGGATTTAGACTGGAACTAATGTATGTTACGACAGCACTCCCTCTATTTTCTAGGTAAATATTTTTCAATAGGAGATAATTACACAATTACAAGCTTCTATGAGAGGAGTAAATTGAAGTTTTTAATGGAAAAGGATTCCCAAAACGATATGAACATTAGTTTATTGGTTCAAATTGATTGCAATAAAATATATTTACCACGTGAGTATTCAGTATTACACAAATTATAGAAAGTCAGTAAGCAACGTACATTGTGATATACGTAAACCGATGGGTGATCAGCAAGTCCAGAAATAAATATTCAGCCAAAACACGGCCGTCCACTACTCTGTACACCTGTGAGAAGAAAAGACGCTAGTAATAACAGATGTTAAGAAGATATCACTGCGTCCACACCTGTGGAGTAACGATTAGCGAGTCTGGCCGCGAAACCAGGTTGCCCGGGTTCGATTCCCGGTCGGGGCAAGTTACCTAGTTGAGGTTTTTTCCTGGATTTTCCCTCAACCCAATATGAGGAAATGCTCGGTAACTTTCGGTGTTGGACCCCAGTTTCATTTCATCGGCATTATCACCTTCAACTCATTCACACGTTATATAACCATAGATGTTGATAAAGCGTCGTAAAATAACCTACTAAAAAAAAAGATATCACTGCACTACATGTTCTACTGCTCTTTGTTAATCAACATATATATATATATATATATATATATATATATATATATATATATATATATATATATATAGATAATATGGCAGGTTCTCTCTTTGAAATTCCTGCGTGGAAAGTTATCAATATTTTCAATATCTAACAAGTTTAAGAGGGAAGAATTGTGATAAAGACAATCTGGGCATTATTTAGAATTAGTCTATGAATGTACAGACATTCGAATTCTTAGGATTGAATTAAGGGAAAGAAGCTCTAAGATTCAATTGTGCGAACTTTTCGAAGTATTTTGCGCTAACACATAAACTATTCGCAATCCCAACCCATACAATAAGGTTCACGGCATAAGGTTTCCATCAGGAATACCCTCTCGTCCCTAGGCCAGCTCCCTCCGTGAGTCGTCAGCCATCGTTTGGGGAATACTGTGGAATGATGATGGGATTTATAAATGTCCACGGAATGATGAAGCTGTCTAAGATTGAGAAACGGGAGAATTCCGAATAAAACCTCGACTGCGACGTTGTCCGTCACAAGTGTCACTGCAGGATTCTAACCCGATTCGCCTGCTTGTTATGCTGGAAGTCTAACCACTAAGCTGCAGCAAGGGACATATAGGATAGGTGAAGAGAGAGAAAGAGAAGGTGGATACTCTTGCTGAGCTCCTGTCTATCAGTGGACTATAATCAGGCAGAACATTTGACTTAGCGGTGTGTGTGAGAGGAAGAACAACTGTTTGTGTACATCTGAATTCTGATTAATGCAATGGAGGGGGAATGGAACTGGCCACTCTAACCCATTATATCCTATCTTATTTGCCTAATATTTGCTGCATTTTTGGTACAATTTTGAGGTCCACACCTGTCTTCGGAGAGTTAACTAAACAACAAGAATCTCAATGTTTGATTTTCACATTAAAAAATCATTTAAGCTGAATGAAAACGTCACGATGCACAGTGTGTAATTTCAAGCAGCTAGCCGGCCAAAAATCAATTTTCACACCCTATCTTTAATGCTAGATTCTTATATAGACGTGTTTATAACACTCCAAAGTATACTATCCAAGTGTAGACAGATGCTTACATCTGTTAGGGGACCCTCACAACAGAGCGAAAGTTGCATGTCTCCGATAAGATCATTTACGCTGCAGAGGCGGGCGCGAAGTATGTGTTTGGATGGAGCAAAGTGGTAAAGTTAATACAGTATTTTTTCTAATACAGAGTGTGGGTATGTTATAAGAAGGTACGTACTTACATATAAGCTAATTTTTGTGACAAAAATTATTATCTTATTGTCTAGAATAAGTGTCTGGATAAACATGTGCAAAGAGTTTGAGTTTTACCTTATTATATATTTCGAGTTGACTTTTAAAAGGTGTAGCCTCTATCACCTCGATAAAATTTTGTAGAGATATTCATTATACTTTTCTGAATACGACGTCGTGATTTTTGTCTGCAAATAGATGCAGACAGAGTAGCTATTAATTATTTTCAGACACCATGCGCTCTGTAATCCGGAGAGCTGTTTTCCAGATATGAAACAAGAGCGAGATAAAAGTGAAATTCTCAAATATAATTGAACATTTTGGTCTCAAAGATTACTCTGAAGACATTTTACAGTCAATAAAAAATGAATTAAATTTCTATGCTCGAAAATTCGATTACGGTGGGAAAAATACAGCAGAAATGAGAAAAATGTCTTAAAATATAATGCGCTATGTTTCAACCAAGATGCAAAGTCTGAAAATAAAATATATAATACTTTGCCATCTACTACAAAACAATTCCAATTTGATTCTGCCAGTACAAGCATTCCAGGACGTTCACGTAAACTTTTCGGAGACTTAGCGAAAGATCAAAACGGAAAAAAAAAACTAGCCCACATTTTAAAGAAAGATCGCCAGAAGGTCACGTTGCTTTCGCTCGTCTTCTCTTGTAACTAACAAGTCCGTCACTATTCTTGACTGATGCATGAAAGAACTTGGCGTCATCTCAACAGTCTTCTTCAAAAACAGATTCTTATCTATACTATATGGTTAGAATATTATTTGTACCGCAACTGTACTTATAAAGAAAATGTTACAGGTAATTCAAACATTTGAAATGTATTCAGTCACTAAGTTAGCTTAAAAATGGACAGGTGCATAGCTTTACTATGTTTCATATCTTAAAGTAGAAGTAAGTGTGGGTGCAATCACCCTCGATAGGTACATAGCTTCACTATGCTGCATTTTTATACATAGAACCACATGTGTTTGGTCCCAGGAATAAAACGAATTTGTGTAGGTCTATTCAATCATCATTTATTGGGCGATTCTCTACGGATTTAGTGGAATCATAAACGGCAAAAAGAGGGCGACGATATGAGACACATTTATAGTCCCCTTGTTCTCCTTATATCGTTCTTATTCTTCTTGTATTTCTCTTATTCTCCTGGTATTAGCATTTTTCTCCTTGTATACCCCTTGTTTTCCGTGCATTCTCCTTGTTTTCCACGTTCGTTTGTATTCCACCTTTTCTCCTTGCAAGCTTACTTTCATTATTTTGCTTGTCTTTCCAATGTTCTCTTGTGTCTCTCTTGTTTTCCTTATATTCCACTTGTTTTCTCTTGTTCTCCTTGTCCCAGTGTTATACCTTTCGTTCCCTTATCCTACTTGTCGCTCCCTTGTTATAATTGTATACCAGTAACACTCCTTGTATGCCCCTGTTCTTCTTTTCTTCCCTGTTCTCTTTGTAGTCCCCTTGTTCTCCCTGTATCACCTTGTTCTATATAAAACTTTCTTGAAATTAAACATTTAAATTGATTGAAAACGTTAAAAAACAATAATATACCTTAATGATAGACGGATCCGTTTCAGCACGGTGAGATGTTATCATCAGTGTCTTTCGAACTACTGCCTCGTTCTCTCTACATTCTAACTGTTCTCTTTCTATTTTCACTTTATTGTCCGTGTTCTGTTTGTATTTTCCAGATTTTCCTCTTCTTCCCTTGAATCCTACATTTCCTTCTTGTATTCCCCTTGTTCTCCTTATCGCCGCATTGTTATACTTGTCGTCCCATAGTCCTGCTTCTCGTTTCCTTGTTATCAGACTATGCCCCTTGTACTTTCTGTCTGTCTTTGTCCTCCTTTTATTAAAATTATTTTTCTTGTACATTCATTGTTTTCTTTGTCTTTACCGTGTTCCCTTTGTATTTCCCTGCTTTTCCTAATATTCTCATACTTCACTTGTCTTACTATTTTCTCCTTCTGTTCTGCTAGTTCTTGTTCTCATTGTTACACTTGCCGTATCATTGTTCTCCTTGACGTTCCCTTATTATCCTCGTGTGCCTCTTGTACTCCTTGTCTGCCATTGTTCTTCTTGTCTTTTATTATTCTCCTTGTATTCCCCTTGCTTCCTCCTAGTCCAATTGTTCTTGTTGTAATTATTTTGTTCTCATTGTATCCTCTTTCATTGTATCCAGTTTTCTCCCTGCACTCCTCTACTTCTCTTTGTACTCCCCTTGTTCTCTTTGTGCTTCATTTGTTCTTCTTGTCGGCCAACTTTTTTCATCGTATTCTTTTTTTTCTCATGTTATTCCCCTCGTTCTCTTTACAGCAACAAAAGATGGTTGCATTTGTATGTGACGGTCAATTCCCAAGTTCCCTTCCCGCATACCTAGTGAGGAGAAAGAACTATATTCATTTAGCCATTTTTTTTTTCGAGGAAATGGAATTTTGTTCCCAAGATGGACAGACAAGTTACATTGTACAAGTAGCAAAAATCAAAAGAATGCTAGCAGTTGATGTGTTTTATTTGTGCAGAAAATTATTTTCAATAAGGTTCCGAAGTTTAATTTTCATTTAACTCGAAACTCCCTTTTATGACTTATCTTCTATTATCCAAGTAACACAGAATAGTAATACACGTTACAAGAGCGGTATGTTGACGTTTTCATGGTCGAGGAAAAGATTGAAAAAGCAAAACGTAGTTGAGCTTTTTTAATTTACGAGAACATGAAAACAAACATATCGCTCGTGTATCGTACGTTATTTTGTGCGAAGATCGTTTATTACATACCTGAAAGACGAATTTATAATTAGTTGCAATGAAATCTCCATCTTGGTTTCTGTTTAATGACCCCAACTTCGGAACACCAAAATATCTTTCTTCAACATTGTTGCTATAAAATATTTTCTGTGTTTACTATACTCCAGCAGGCCGAGATATACGTCTGTCTTTTTTTTCCCCCCAGTCTATAAATGCGAACTTAAAACAAACGGTAAGGTTATGTAATGATTTATTTTTCATTTTAATATTTTAACAATATTATTTATATAACATATTGCAGTAATAACATCGGCATCTGGAATCTCGTTGGTTTTTTCACGGCTTCCTTAATGTTACTTGTATCAGGAATGCAATAAGTTCCGTGGAGTAATAGACTTTACTTAATTTTTGCAAATATTTAAAAACAATAATTAACATTGCAATTTAGGTGAAATTACAGTGGTAAGTTTCCAATTTATAATTATTACTATGTTAAACGTCTCTAAAAATAATATGTTAAAAGCCTAAAGCAGTAAAATGAATGTCGCGCTTAAGCGGTAAGAAGAGGGAAATTGTTATGTGTGTTACGTTGGGAATACTGAATGTGGTATTTCACACTTACCGCGTATTGGTTCTGTGCGGAAAACAAGCAAATACGCACGATCTCGCACAAATGGAAGTTACATATCCGAAAACGAAGACCAATATATATAGACTTCCGGAAGACACACACTCATAATATTGCATAATATTGAGATGTGCAAGTTTCATGTTGTTTCTAATATTGCAACGTTTTTGGCCCTACATTGATTTCAAAATTAAAAGTTTATATTAGAAATCGATATAACAAAAAATATCTGGTACTAAAATAAAATTAAAAGTGACCACCTGAATCATAACTCCATATTTTTAAGTATGCTGAAGAAGGCATAAACAATAATAATAATAAATTAAGAATAATATTAAAAATTCTATTTAAATCGCAATTTCTGAATTAAAGAGGCTGAGGGAGATATTCTGAACTAAAAGGCACACAGGCGCGCGTTCTTGTGTGGGTTGTTTGGTAAGAAACTATGTGATTATTGACTACTTGGATCACTTTACTGATTAATTTTAGACTGCAAACATTTGAAAAATTTGTAAGGATTGAAGTTACATATTAACTTAATACTTGGAGGGGAAGTCGTAGAGAATAAGAAGAGGCAAGATGTAAAAGCAACAGGGCCGGATATCTACATAGTTGGTGATGGACATGGTAATCCTCACCCTTTCTGGAATAGAACTCGAGGCTATGTGAATAAAAACGTCAAGGTGCTGCGAGTTAAACTGCAGTAGGAAATCTATGAATAGAAGGAAAGGTCGTGGAGGCTTAAAATATGGGAAGTATCGACAATGTTTCGTTGAGGGCAGTGTAGTTTCGTGGCCAATTTTTAAGCCTGATTCCGATATATATTTTAACGTCTTAGGAAGACTACAAAAAAATTAAAAATACATATTACTATTATTATTATTATTATTATTATTATTATTATTATTATTATTATTATTATTATTATTATTATTATTATTATTATTGAATATGCGAGCCATTCCTTAATATGGTCGCCATTATTTTCCTTCATAGTAATCTGTCATCATAGTTAACTACTTCACCTCTTCTCACGTGTCATCCAATATCCTTCTGCGTGTATCGTGTGAATAAATCACATATTATGAGATATCACATGCATATTCCCCCCTCGAGATATTTACCGACCTCTGTACTAAATAGGTGCACTGTTTTTCTCTTCTACTACCCCTAAAACATATCTACACAAATGAAGTCGTTCACAATTTGGCTCAGATATAATGAGAATATCTTAAATTTCTGTCCCATCGTTTTAATATCTCACCAGAAAAATACAGAAAGATCTCATAGTATGCTAAAACAAAAGATATTGTAATTTACAATTTCATGCTTAGACGCAAATTAAAAATTGAAGATGCAGTGATACAGCTTGTGAAGGTTTGACTGTCGTGCATAGTGAGTAGAAGGAAAAGTGTGATCACTCTATCGCTTTTCCGTAGGATTTGTACAAGGGCTACGAGCGCCATGCAGCAGGTGTCAGCACGAACTTTAGTGTTGTTATCCCTGATTGCATATTATATGACAGAACGGTATTCCTGTCTGAAAAACAGTAAAATATAAAATGAGAACGACCACTAGTCGTCGTCACTACCGAAAATGTTCTTTGGTAACGATTTCTAGATAGACATAGCTGAAATCTCTTTGTAGTAATACGAGTACTTATTACTTCGTGCCAGCTCTACGAATTTCTTTCTTAGTCATTATAATTTGAACGCAGGAACATTATATTTCTTTACTCTAATTACAAAAAGAAGTTCAAGTGTAATATATTTCACCCATTGTCTCAAAGTTTTCTGTGCAACAAATTACGAGTATTAATTCAGAATGTGAAGCATTTATTATTATATTAACTTTGGAATAAGATAGAAACAAATTCGTGCTATGATGTTATTCACTTTTCCAGTTAAGGATAAGGAGATATTTACAATTTGGATTTTGAAATCATGCAGGCAGTGAATGAATGATAAATTATGAACTTATCTTCACCTGACTCAGTGCGTCAGGCACTTTCATTCGTTTATTTATTTATGTACAGTCATTCCATAGATCATAACTATAGTCATTACGACAGTGGGATGTAAAATTAGTCATTATAAGCGAGAAAAGTAATATAACATAACACTTAGTAATACATTTTCATTAAAAATAACAATCGATTATACAATTTATTATAACTTCCCACTACACCGCATTATCTTCTTCTAAGTTGTTAAATTAGAGGTAATACCCGAGAAATGAAAAAAAAAAATTACAGCTATCAGAAATAATTCATTAGAGTGGAAACAGACTAGACTCTAGAACACAGGTAATCAAACTGTTGTAGCATTCATTGTCGAGCCTGGAGAAAAACAAGCGTGGAAGCATTTCTGAAACTACTGTACACTCACTACTTTACTTCTACTTAAAAGTGTATAAGTAAAATTTACCTTCAAAACCTATTATTCATTACCGATCAGAACTAGGAATGGGACGATATCGCTTTTTGTTGATATTCGATACCCGATTTCGATACGGTACCAAAATTTTGACACTGATACCAGATACCTGATACTCGATACTCAATTGATAAAAACATATTTGTAAATTTTCCAGATGATATACAATGTACTGCACACTGTTGAATAGTTAGACACAAACGAAGTACACACTACAGTATTGACAATAACACTGTAACGAGTTAAAAGAAATCCCGAAGCTGAGAGGGAAGAGTTAGAGAAAGTATAATATTATGTTATTCAGTGTAGTAAATTCTAATTGTTTTTGAAGACATTAAGAATAACACCCATGTTTTCTTCTTCTCCCAAGAACTGTTATTGTAGGTAGCTAGGCAGTACGTCTCTTCTCACACCATTGTTTTCACCCCCTCGCAGCACTGCTTTTATTTTAAATTACAAGTATTGTAACTAGTCCTCCGAGTCTACGGTTTATTCTTCGTTTATATTTACGGTATTACTTATATAAGTACTCTATTCATAACTTAAGCTGTTTTGACAAGTTGATAACTATAAGCTGAAAGGTCGGTACTCTTACCATACAGGAAAAGGTTAGAGGAGACACATGTATTGTATTGGACAGGGAACAGGTATATTTCGTCCACACCTATGGAGTAACATTTAGCGCGTCTGGCCGCGAAACTAGGTGGCCCGGCTTCGAATCCCGGTTGGGCAAGTTGCCTGGTTGAGGTTTTTTTTCCGGGGTTTTCCCTCAACCCAATATGAGCAAATGCTGGGTAACTTTCGATGTTGGACCCCAGACTCATTTCACCGGCATTACCACCCTCATTTCATTCAGACGCTAAAATAACCAAGATGTTGATACAGCGTCGTAATATAACCTACTAAAAAAGGTATATTTTTGTTTTATAGTCACTAATTGAGTGACTATGATTTTTGCCTTTTGGAGAGAGGATGTGAACATGATCACTAAGTGCTGAAATTCTTGGATTTAGGATTCAATGTTATTTGAAATGTAGACATTGAAAGTATCGAAAAAGTATCGAGGACTTTTCCCGATGTATTAGACATGTTTCGATACTACTGAGTATCGTAGGTATCGAGGTATCGCGAGCATCGGGTCGCATCCCTAATCAGAACTTTTCTTTGTAGAATTACATTTGTTTTATTAAATAAATTTACTACAATTCCTTATTGTCTTAATACATAAAAATCGCAATAAATTTAATTTTTAAGATTATAATAGCAGGAGGAAGGGTAATTTCATTAACTTAGCCAAACCCTAATGTACAGCTCATTCATTTTGTCGAGACACTTCTTCACTCTCCCTTCAGAGCTGCGAACGAGATCGGATGAGTCTACTGAAGAATTATAGGGGAATTGGTTATTTTAGCCTTCAACTCAGTAGACACACGCCCGACCTTCCCTTCTACTTTCACCCCCTCCACAGAAACGTTGTTCCCGTACTGCACATCGCGAGTGTCATGACAAAATGCATAAGCTGTAACACAACTGCAGGCCTGAGCCACAGTCCTAATTTTGGTCCAATATTGTATAATAGTTAGTAAACTTAGAAATATCAAACCTTGTTAAATTTAGCCATGCAATTAAGGATGTAGCATATGAGGAATTTATTATTTTAGCTTTCACTTATTAGTTCAATTGTATAATGACATTTTTGACAAGGGCATTTGACTCATTCATTTTCTGCATAACTGTTTCCACCCATTGATATTCCGCATGCAGCAAACGTCTTCCAAGGGCGTGATGTGTAGGTAGCTAATAACCAGGACGAAACATTTCAAATACATACCGCCTGCATTTTGATTCCGACATTGAAAGAGGTACTCCTGAATGTAAACTGATCTGGCAGTATTATGTCCACGTCGCCATCCGGTACTGAGTGAGAGGAGTTGAGGTTGATGTTGTAGTTCGTAGCAGCTCTGTAAGGTTATATCAGGAATGAGGAATTCGTATTTTAAACAGAACAGTCAGAATGAGTACCTACATGCAACAGCAACTAAGGTAGCGGGAAAAGCTAAGATGTCTGATAAAGTCTGTCGCTGGGTTAGATGATTCAGTAAACATGAAGTTGATGCAGATGTAGAAGGCGTGGGGTCGGCATTAGTATTCTGTAATTCACCTTGTAATTGCTTTGGCTTCTTTTCTGCGTATGCTGCAAAGAAACCATAGGCCTACGTGATTTTTAACGAGCTGATTGCGTAGTCGTGTAACCAGAACATTGCGGTACAGTCCGTCACGAGGTCTCATTGCTTCACTGAGCAGGAAAACATGTCAGTATGCGAAGTGACCCAGACTTTACATATGCAATCGAAATTTTGCTTTCAGAACATACCGTACATCGGCAAAATTTACGTTCGGAATGTAGTAAACAGAACAAGTTCAGCAACAAATTGGAGGGGTGAAAGGGAGTTGGCTCACTTCCCCTTACCACAACATTATAATAGGAGTGTCAGACTGTATACTTAGAAATACAACATTGAATAGCGTGTTTAGCAATAAAAAGGAAAACGTTTATTTGATTAAATGATCAGTCAGGAGTAAACTGAGATGTGGTTAATTTTAACTCTGAAGTAAGATGCTCATCTGTAACACGGGTATTTCTTTTTTATTTTCCGATGTTCATTATTTTTGTAAAAAAAAAAAAGATTATATAGTTTATGTGGAGAGATACATGGCTGTTATTTTGGCTGCAATAGCGTAATTTACTTTGTTAGCAATTTAAAAATACTAACATCTTACACATTTTTACAG